>NW_028297441.1:2025427-2063823 GCF_049724085.1 Artemia sp. Qi Xiang Cuo
CCCCCCCGCCCCCAAAAATATTTTGCGTTCGCTAGGACATCATTGGTCCAAGAAATAAAGGTATCAAATGACTTTAGAAAAAGTGATTTCTGTGTCACTTTAAGGACCTTTTGCTTCCAATATAAATTGGGTTGTACATTATGGTTCCCTATATCCCATAACTTACAGGTGTAAGTTTCAAGCCGTCCACATAATTTGTTTTCTGGAGGAGCCAAGGATTCTTTTATTTTATTTTCTTGTGATTTGGAGTCCTCTTGAACCTCGGATTTAAGTGTAGAGCCACAAATTACAGTTTTGGCCCTTTTGGATCAAATTTGCATCAAATTTGGATCAAAAATGGTGCATTTCCATGTCTCTTAAAACCCCTCTCCTTCACAAAATGTTTGACCCCTCAGACCAGGTAACGGTATTTAAAAGCTTGGGCAATTGGGAAAAAAATCTACTCAACTGAATTCAACCACATATATAGAGGGGGGGGGGGGGTCACCTCAACTAAAAGATATATTGTTTGCCCTTTTTGGACCCTGTTTTGGGAACACCTAATTATCTCTTCTGTTGTTCATTGGGGCCCCATGGTTCATGGAATTGAGTGCATAAGTAGAGAGGGGGGTCCGACTCCGAACAGAACCACGTGGTTCTGTCGGCATTTTTAATGCTGTCAGTACACCAAATAAGGGCATAGCCTCCCTAGGGAGAAAGATTGCGTAATGGGGTCAATGACCTCTTTTTCCATGGTCGATTTATTTGATGTTTCTATGTGTAATAACTCCGGAACGAAGGTTGCACATGCGCATTGAATTCTAACGGGAACAATGTTACTGATCTAGGACTCGAGGGGGAAGTGAATTTCCGAGAACTTGATTGCGTAATCAAAGTGTGTCAACAACAACAACATCGACCATGACATTCGCTGAGAGCGTGCACTTACAACAACAACAACATCGACCTTGACATTCGCTGAGAGCGTGCACTTACAACATCAACAACATCGACCTTGGAACACCTGTGCTGTCGACCTCAATTCACCTATCGTGAATCAATAATTCCCCTTAGAAACAACAAATTAATTTCCCTTTCTTGACAGATCAATCAATCAATGACATCATCTGTCAGACTTTAAAAATTTTCGCCTAGAAACATTTCTCCAGGAATAGATCCAAGTCATTAATGTCTTTGCCTCGGGAACAGTTCTACTGGTCGAACTCCAAAAGATATTAATAGCCAACCGCCATGAACACAGTTCTCCAAGAAACACCTTAACGATGAATTATTTTAGTGCGGGAATCAGGTTTCTTATTAATTTGAAATGCGTTAGTGCAGAGATGCTAATAACAAAGGAATACGCTGAATTTACGTTTAGGGATTATTTGGGCGAAACCGTTTTAGACAGGTTATGGAATTATTTCGGCGAAACAGATAGAGACATTTTAAAAGAAGATTTTGGAAGAGATTTTAGAAGAGAATTTAATTATGAAACTCTGTGGTCGTTATAATACACAAGTTTCATTTGAACAGTGTTGTGAGGTCCTCTACCACAACCCCAAAGGGTTCCAACCCTCCTATCCCAACCCCGAAGGAAGCCCCCGGTACTCAAAGGCCCCCCAAGCTCCCAAAGGGCCACCGACGCCCCCAAACGCCCACCCAGACCCCCAAAGACCATCCCCGGGCCCCACAAAGGCCCATCGAGCTCCCAAAGGACCAACGGGGTCCCAATGGCCCTCCACCGATCCCCAAATGTCCCCCTGGCCCCCAACTGCCCCCCCGGACCCCCAAAGGCCTTCCCTGTGCCCCAAACGCCCTCCCTGTGCCCCAAACGCCCTCCCTGTGCCCCAAAGCCCTCCCCGGCCCCCAAGGTCCCCCGGACCAGAGAAGCGCTGCCGGGATGCGCCGTGGGCCAGGGAAAGCGCCGCAGGATGCGCCGCCGGGATGCGCCGCGGGTCAGGAAAGTGCCGCAGGGGATGCGCTGCAGGGAGGCACCGCAGGAAAGCGCCGCAGGATGCGCCGCAAACAAAAAAGTAAACTAAAAAGTAAAATTTTCGATCACAGAAGGGCACCCTCCCCAAGGGTCCCCCAAACACCCCCCCCGCCCCCCCCCCCAAAGAGTCCCCTCTCCATTTTTTTAAATACTTTTTTATGGCTTTATTATATCCTTTCTGAACAAGTTCCATTCATAATGTCATTCCTAAACCCATTTTTCAACCTCAAAGAGTCCCCTCCCCAATTCATAAATACTTTCTTGAATTTTTTAACATGGTATTTTTTAACTTTTTGCGTATCGTAAAATGACATGAAATATGCGTACGGCTCTACCAATCATACTCTGTGCTTGTTCATGGACACGACGCGGCTTTTCCACTGGTACTCTATGGCAGGTTATCGACATTAGCGAGTTTATTGCATGCATTAAATCAGTATTTTTTACGCAGTGGAAGGATCAACACACAATTCATATCTGTAAAAAGTGAAGATGAATTATTCAACGAAAGTATGTGCACATGAAAAAATCATTGTCGTGTTGAACGCTGACAAGGAGAAATACCTGAACTATGAAACGAGTGCAAGTGGAGATCTTATTGGCAATGTATGCATACGGTGTCATGACAGTGAGGAGTTAAATTCCTTTGGTGTACCCAAGAATTTCCATCATGCAAGTGGTGGATATGCGAGAGTAACATTACCAGAGAAATTAGTAGTCAAAGAGAATGCCAACTTAAAAATAATAGTTGATGAAGAGGGACAACTTCTAGCTAATGGTTCTGGTAGCATGTTAGCCGTTGATAGATCTTATCGCAATTCTTCCGGTGTTAGCATTCAAATGAAAGCAAAAGGAAAAAGAAGACATGCATACAGCTGCATCAACATCATAAATCATATCATGTCAATATGCCAAAACTGATATCTATGTAAAAATAATGTGACAATAGACAGTGAAATCGCAGGCAGAATAAAACGGACATTAGCAGACAATATCATCAATATATATAAAGATGAATTGACGGAAAGTGAAGCGCAAGTGTACTAATAATGTATAATAATGTATTTAACGTATTTTTATATCATTATT
Organism: Artemia sp. Qi Xiang Cuo; assembly: GCF_049724085.1. Taxonomy (NCBI): domain Eukaryota; kingdom Metazoa; phylum Arthropoda; class Branchiopoda; order Anostraca; family Artemiidae; genus Artemia; species Artemia sp. Qi Xiang Cuo. The sequence continues at coordinate 2,028,492 of NW_028297441.1, forward strand.
CTACATGTCCTTATTTCATTAAAAATATCTTACGCATTATTTTGTTAAGTGTTCATTATTTTTAGGTTATGCTAGAACGTCAAACGTTCAGAATATCTATTAAAAACGTCAGAGATGTAAGAAAAGTAATTTTAGAGATAATGATACTACTATTCCAAATTTTTCATAGAAGATAGAAAAGTTCAAGTTCTCTTCTGAATTTTACCAACAAACACAATTCAATTCTAATTTCTCCAGAGAAAATAAAAAGCTTCCACTTCAGTTTTAAGTTCACCAAGACATTAAAAAATTTAAAGTTCAGTTCTAAATTTTTCCTTAGAAGATAGGAATAGTTATACTATGATAGTGATTATTTTCCATGAAGATAAAAAATTTCAATTTCATTCTAAATTTTCTTAAATTCAATTCCGACCTTTCTCAAAGAGATGAAAAAATTTAAAGTTCTATTCCAAATATTTCCCCGGAAGAAGAAAAGTTCAACTTCGATTCTGAATTTTCTCAATGAAAATGAAATAACTTATTGATCAATTCTATTTTCCCAAAATAATATAAAATTTTCCACTTCAATTCAGATTTTTCTCAAAGAGATGAAAAAATTTAAAATATTGTTCCAAATTTTTCTTAGAAGATAGAAAAGATCAAGTTCTAATCTGAATTTTACGAAATAGCATAATTCAATTATAATTTCTCCAGAGGAAATAAAAAGCTACCACTTCAGTTTTAAGTTTACCAAGACATTAAAAAATTTAAAGTTCAGTTCTAAATTTTTCCTTAGAAGATAGGAATAGTTATACTTTGATTGTTATTATTTTCTATGAAGATAAAAAGTTTCACTTTAATTCTAAATTTTCTTAAATCCAGTTCCGACCTTTCTCAAAGAGATGAAAAAATTTAAAGTTCTGTTCAATATATTTTCTCGGAAGAAGAAAAAGTTCAACTTCGATTCTGAATTTTCTCATTGAAAATGAAATACGTTATTGATCAATTCTATTTTCCCAAAATAATATAAAAATTTTCCACTTCACTTCAGATTTTTCTCAAAGAGATGAAAAATTTAAAATACTATTCCAAATTTTTCATAGAAGATAGAAAAGTTCAAGTTCTCTTCTGAATTTTACCAACAAACACAATTCAATTCTAATTTCTCCAGAGAAAATAAAAAGCTTCCACTTCAGTTTTAAGTTTACCAAGACATTAAAAAATTTAAAGTTCAGTTCTAAATTTTTCCTTAGAAGATAGGAATAGTTATACTTTGATTGTGATTATTTTCTATGAAGATAAAAAGTTTCACTTTAATTCTAAATTTTCTTAAATTCAGTTCCGACCTTTCTCAAAGAGATGAAAAAAATTTAAAGTTCTGTTCAATATATTTTCTCGGAAGAAGAAAAGTTCAACTTCGATTCTGAATTTTCTCATTGAAAATGAAATACGTTATTGATCAATTCTATTTTCCCAAAATAATATAAAAATTTTCCACTTCACTTCAAATTTTTCTCAAATAGATGAAAAATTTAAAATACTATACCAAATTTTTCATAGAAGATAGAAAAGTTCATGTTCTCTTCTGAATTTTACCAACAAACAATTCAATTCTAATTTCTCCAGAGAAGATAAAAAGCTTCCACTTCAGTTTTATGTTCACCAAGACATAAGAAATTTAAAGTTCTGTTCTAAATTTTTCTGTAGAAGATAGGAAAAGTTATACTATGATAGTGATTATTTTCCATGAAGATAAAAAGTTTCACTTTAATTCTAAATTTTCTTAAATTCAGTTCCGACTTTTCACATAGAGATGAAAAAACTTAAAGTTCTGATCCAAATTTTTCATAGAATATTGGAAAAGTTATACTTTGATCGTGAATATTCAAGTTCTCTTCTGAACTTTACCAAAGAACACACTTCAATTCTAATTTCTCCAGAGAAAACAAAAATCTTCCACTTCAATTCATTATTTCACAAAGACACAAAGAAATTTAAAGTTCAATTCTAATTTTTCGGTGGAAGATGGAAAAAGTAATACCATACTTGTGAATATTTTCACGGAAGATAAAAAGTCCTAGTTCAATTTAAAATTTTCTCAATGAAGTCAAGGAAAGTTCAATTTCTTTTATTAATTTTCTAAATGAAAATGAAATTAGTCATTGATCATTTCTATTTTTTCCAAATAATATAAAAATTTTCCACTTTAGTTCAGATCCGTCTCGAAGAGATGAAAAATCTAAAATACTGTTCCAAATTTTCTCAACGAATCGAAGAAAAGTTCAAGTTCTTCGGAATTTTAGCAAAGAACACACTTCAATTGTAATTTCTCCAGAGAAAATAAAAATCTTACACTTCAGTTCTTTATTTCACAAAGACATAAAGAAATTTAAAGTTAATTCCTAAATTTTTCGGTGGAAGATATAAAATATAATACCATACTTGTGGATATTTTCCCGGAAGATAAAAAGTTCTAGTTCAATTTAAAATTTTCTCAACGAAGTAAAGAAAAGTTCAAGTTCATATTCTGAACTTTACCAAAGAACACACTTCAATTCTAATTTCTCCAGAGAAACAAAATCTTCCACTTCAGTTCATTATTTCACAAAGACATAAAGAAATTTAAAGTTCCAATTCTAATTTTTCGGTGGAAGATGGAAAAAGTAATATCATACTTGTGAATATTTTCACGGAAGATAAAAAGTTTTAGTTCAATTTAAAATTTTCTCAACGAAGTCAAGGAAAGTTCAAGTTCTCTTCTAAATTTTCTCAATGAAAAAAAAATTAGTCATTAATCATTTCTATTTTTCCAAATAATATAGAAATTTTCCACTTTATTTCAGATATCTCTCGAAGACATAAAAAATTTAAAATAATGTTCCAAATTTTTCACGGAAGATAAAAAAGTTCAAGTTCTCGTCGGAATTTTATCAAAGAACACAATTAAATTCTAATTTCTACAGAGAAAATAAAAATCTTCCACTTGAGGTCTTTATTTCACAAAGACATAAAGAATTTTAAAGTTCAATTCTAAATTTTTCGGTGGAAGATAGAAAAAGTAATAGCACACATGTGAATATTTTCCTGGAAGATAAAAAGTTCAAGTTCAATTTAAAATTTTCTCAACGAAGTGAAGAAAAGTTCAAGTTCTCTTCTGAACTTTACCAAAGAACACACTTCAATTTTAATTTCTCCAGAGAAAACAAAAATATTCCACTTCAGTTCTTTATTTCACAAAAGACATAAAGAAATTTAAAGTTCAATTTAAATTTTTCGGTGGAAGATAGAAAAAGTAATATCATACTTGTGAATATTTTCACGGAAGATAAAAAGTTCTAGTTCAATTTAAAATTTTCTCAACGAAGTGAAGAAAAGTTCAAGTTCTCTTCTGAACTTTACCAAAGACCACACTTCAATTCTAATTTCTCCAGAAAAATATAAATCTTCCACTTCAGTTTTAAGTTCCCCAATGAAATAAAGAAATTTAAAGTTCTATTCTAAATTTTTAGATGGAAGATAGAAAAAGTAATACTATGACAGTGATTGTTTTCCATGAAGATCAAAAGTTTCACTTTATTTATAATTTTCTTAAATTCAGTTCTGATTTTTCTCAAAGAGATGAAAAATTTAAAGTTCATTTCTAAATTTTTCTCTAGAAGATAGGAAAAGTTATACTACGATTGTGATTATTTTTCAGTGAAGATAAAAGTTTCACTTTAATTCTAATTTTCTTAAGTTCACTTTCCGATTTTTTGCAAAGAGATGAAAAATTTAAAGTTCTGTTCCAAATTTTTCATAGAAGATAGAAAAAGTTATACATTGATTTGAATATTCGACATGAAGATAAGGACCATCACTTTAATTCTGAGTTTTCTCGAAGAAGTGCAAAATGTTCAAGTTCTCTTCTGAATTTTCTTAAAGAAGTAAAAAAGTTAGCTCAATTCTGAATTTTACCAATGAAAATGAAAAGCTTCCATTTCAGTTCTTAATTCCTCAAAGACATAAAAAATTCAAAGTTCTCTTCTGAATTTTACCAAAGAACATAATTCAATTCTAATTTCTCCAGAGAAAATAAAAGCTTCCACGTCAGTTTTAAGTTCACCAAGACATAAAAAATTTAAAGTTCAGTCCTAAATTTTTCCATAGAAGATAAGAAAAGTTATACTATGATTTTGATTATTTTCATGAAGATAAAAGTTTCACTTTAATTCTAAATTTTCTTAAATTCAACTCTGACCTTTCTCAAAGAGATGAAAAATTTAAAGTTCTGTTCCAAATATTTTTCCGAAAGAAGAAAAGTTCAATTTCGATTCTGAATTTTTCAATGAAAATGAAATAAGTTATTGATCAATTCTATTTTCCTAAAATAATATAAAATTTACCACTTCAATTCAGATATTTCTCAAAGAGATGAAAAAATTTAAAACATTGTTCCAAATTTTTCATAGAAGATAGGAAAAGTTATACTTTGATTGTGAATATTCTTCATGAAGATATGGAGCTCCACTTTATTTCTGAGTTTTCTCAAAGAAGTGCAAAATGTTCAAGTTCTCTTCTGGATTTTCTTAGAGAAGAGAAAAAAGTTAGCTCAATTCTGAAATTTACCAATGAAAATGAAAAGCTTCCATTTCAGTTCCTAATTTCTCAACGACATAAAAATTTAAAGTTCAATTCTAAATTTTTCCATAGAAGATAGGAATGGCTATACTATGATTGTGATTATTTACCATGAAGATAAAAAGTTTCACTTTATTTCTAATTTTTCTTAAATTCAATTCATTCATCTAACCACCAAAAACAATAGGTTAGGTTAGGTTAGGTATAAATAAGTATTAATAAATAATTAGAAACATTTCTCCATGTTTAAGTTAGGTTAGGTTAGGTAAACTTATCACGAGCGCTCATGATAAGCTAACCTAACCTAACTTAAACATGGTAAAAAGATTAAATCAGGTTAGGTTAGGCTAGATTAAGTTAGGTTAGGTTAAGTTAGGTTAGGTTAGGTTAGCCTACGTACGCGCGCGTACGTAGGCTAACCTAACCTAACCTAACTTAACCTAACCTAACTTAATCTAGCCTAACCTAACCTAATTTAATCTTTTTACCATGTTTGAGTTAGGTTAGGTTAGCTTATCATGAGCGCTCGTGATAAGTTTACCTAACCTAACCTAACTTAAACATGGAGAAATATTTCTAATTATTTATTAATATTTATTTATACCTAACCTAACCTATTGTTTTTGGTGGTTAGATGAATGAATTGAATTTAAGAAAAAATAGAAATAAAGTGAAACTTTTTATCTTCATGGTAAATAATCACAATCATAGTATAGCCATTCCTATCTTCTATGGAAAAATTTAGAATTGAACTTTAAATTTTTTATGTCGTTGAGAAATTAGGAACTGAAATGGAAGCTTTTTCATTTTCAATGGTAAATTTCAGAATTGAGCTAACTTTTTTTCTCTTCTCTAAGAAAATTCAGAAGAGAACTTGTACATTTTGCACTTCTTCGAGATAACTCAGAATTAAAGTGGAGCTCCATATCTTCATGAAGAATATTCACAATCAAAGTATAACTTTTCCTATCTTCTATGAAAAATTTGGAACAATGTTTTAAATTTTTTCATCTCTTTGAGAAATATCTGAATTGAAGTGGTAAATTTTATATTATTTTAGGAAAATAGAATTGATCAATAACTTATTTCATTTTCATTGAGAAAATTCAGAATCGAAATTGAACTTTTCTTCTTTCGGAAAAATATTTGGAACAGAACTTTAAATTTTTTCATCTCTTTGAGAAAGGTCGGAATTGAATTTAAGAAAATTTAGAATTAAAGTGAAACTTTTATCTTCATGAAAATAATCAAAATCATAGTATAACTTTTCTTATCTTCTATGGAAAAATTTAGAACTGAACTTTAAATATTTTATGTCTTGGTGAACTTAAAACTGACGTGTAAGCTTTTTGTTTTCTCTGGAGAAAGTAGAATTAAATTATGTTCTTTGGTAAAATTCAGAATAGAACTTTTGAATTTTTTATGTCTTTGAGGAATTAAGAACTGAATTGGAAGCTTTTTTTCATTTTCATTGGTAAAATTCAGAATTGAGCTAACTTTTTTTACTTCTTTAAGAAAATTCAGAAGAGAACTTGAACATTTTGCACTTCTTCGAGAAAACTCAGAATTAAATTGATGGTCCTTATCTTCATGTCGACTATTCAAATCAATTTATAACTTTTTCTATCTTCTATGAAAAATTTGGAACAGAACTTTAAATTTTTCATCTTTTTGCAAAAAATCGGAAAGTGAACTTAAGAAAATTAGAATTAAAGTGAAACTTTTTATCTTCACTGAAAAATAATCACAATCGTAGTATAACTTTTCCTATCTTCTAGAGAAAAATTTAGAAATTAACTTTAAATTTTTCATCTCTTTGAGAAAAATCAGTACTGAATTTAAGAAAAATTATAAATAAAGTGAAACTTTTGATCTTCATGGAAAACAATCACTGTCATAGTATTACTTTTTCTATCTTCCGTCTAAAAATTTAGAATAGAACTTTAAATTTCTTTATTTCATTGGGGAACTTAAAACTGAAGTGGAAGATTTATATTTTTTCTGGAGAAATTAGAATTGAAGTGTGGTCTTTGGTATAGTTCAGAAAAGAACTTGAACTTTTCTTCACTTCGTTGAGAAAATTTTAAATTGAACTAGAACTTTTTATCTTCCGTGAAAATATTCACAAGTATAATATTACTTTTTCTATCTTCCACCGAAAAATTTAGAATTGAACTTTAAATTTCTTTATGTCTTTTGTGAAATAAAGAACTGAAGTGGAAGATTTTTGTTTTCTCTGGAGAAATTAAAATTGAAGTGTGTTCTATTGTTTTTGGTGGTTAGATGAATGAATTGAATTTAAGAAAAATTAGAAATAAAGTGAAACTTTTTATCTTCATGGTAAATAGTCACAATCATAGTATAGCCATTCCTATCTTCTGTGGAAAAATTTAGAATTGAACTTTAAATTTTTTATGTCGTTGAGAAATTAGGAACTGAAATGGAAGCTTTTTCATTTTCAATGGTAAATTTCAGAATTGAGCTAACTTTTTTCTCTTCTCTAAGAAAATTCAGAAGAGAACTTGTACATTTTGCACTTCTTCGAGAAAACTCAGAATTAAAGTGGAGCTCCATATCGTCATGAAGAATATTCACAATCAAAGTATAACTTTTCCTATCTTCTATGAAAAATTTGGATTAATGTTTTAAATTTTTTCATCTCTTTGAGAAATATCTGAATTGAAGTGGTAAATTTTATATTATTTTAGGAAAATAGAATTGATCAATAACTTATTTCATTTTCATTGAGAAAATTCAGAATTGAAATTGAACTTTTCTTCTCCTGGAAAAATATTTGGAACAGAACTTTAAATTTTTTAATCTCTTTGAGAAAGGTTAGACTTGAATTTAAGAAAATTTAGAATTAAATTGAAACTTTTTATCTTAATGAAAATAATCAAAATCATAGTATAACTTTTCTTATCCTCTATGGAAAAATTTAGAACTTAACTTTAAATTTTTTATGTCTTGGTGAACTTAAAACTGACGTGGAAGCTTTTTATTTTCTCTGGAGAAATTAGAATTGAATTACGTTTTTTGGTAAAATTAAGAAGAGAACTTTGAATTTTTTATGTATTTTTGGAATTAAGAACTGAAGTGGAAGCTTTTTTTTCATTTTCATTGGTAAAATTCAGAATTGAGCTAACTTTTTTTACTTCTTTAAGAAAATTCAGAAGAGAACTTGAACATTTTGCACTTCTTCGAGAAAACTCAGAATTAAATTGATGGTCCTTATCTTCATGTCGAATATTCAAATCAATGTATAACTTTTTCTATCTTATATGAAAAATTTGGAACATAACTTTAAATTTTTTATCTTTTTGCAAAAAATCTGAAAGTGAACTTAAGAAATTTAGAATTAAAGTGAAACTTTTTATCTTCACTGAAAAATAATCACAATCGTAGTATAACTTTTCCTATCTTCTAGAGAAAAATTTAGAAATGAACTTTAAATTTTTCATCTCTTTGAGAAAAATCAGTACTGAATTTAAGAAAAATTATAGATAAAGTGAAACTTTTAATCTTCATGGAAAACAATCACTGTCATAGTATTACTTTTTCTATCTTCCATCTAAAAATTTAGAATAGAACTTTAAATTTCTTTATTTCATTGGGGAACTTAAAACTGAAGTGGAAGATTTATGTTTTCTCTGGAGAAATTAGAATTGAAGTGTGGTCTTTGGTAAAGTTCAGAAGAGAACTTGAACTTTTCTTCACTTCGGTGAGAAAGTTTTAAATTGAACTAGAGCTTTTTATCTTCCGGGAAAATATTCACAAGTATGATATTACTTTTTCTATCTTCCACCGAAAAATTTAGAATTGAACGTTAAATTTCTTTATGTCTTTTGTGAAATAAAGAACTGAAGTGGAAGATTTTTGTTTTCTCTAGAGAAATTAAAATTGAAGTGTGTTCTTTGGTAAAGTTCAGAAAAGAACTTGAACTTTTCTTCACTTCGTTGAGAAAATTTTAAATTGAACTAAAACTTTTTATCTTCCTGGAAAATATTCACAAGTATGCTATTACTTTTTCTATCATCCACCGAAAAATTTAGAATTGAACTTTAAATTTCTTTATGTCTTTGTGAAATAAAGAACTGAAGTGGAAAATTTTTGTTTTCTCTGTAGAAATCAGAATTGAATTGTGTTCTTTGATAAAATTCCGATGAGAACTTGAACTTTTTTATCTTCCGTGAAAAATTTGGAACAGTATTTTAAATTTTTCCTATCTTCGAGACAGATCTGAAATAAAGTGGAAAATTTTTATATTATTTGGAAAAATAGAAATGATCAATGACTAATTTTTTTCATTGAGAAAATTCAGAAGAGAACTTGAACTTTCCTTGACTTCGTTGAGAAAATTTTAAATTGAACTAGAACTTTTTATCTTCCGTGAAAATATTCACAAGTATGATATTACTTTTTCCATCTTCCACCGAAAAATTAGAATTGAACTTTAAATTTCTTTATGTCTTTGTGAAATAATGAACTGAAGTGGAAGATTTTTGTTTTCTCTGGAGAAATTAGAATTGAAGTGTGTTCTTTGGTAAAGTTCAGAATATGAACTTGAACTTTTCTTCACTTCGTTGAGAAAATTTTAAATTGAACTAGAACATTTTATCTTCCATGAAAAGATCCACAAGTATGGTATTACATTTTCTATCTTCCACCGAAAAATTTAGAATTGAACTTTAAATTTCTTTAGGTCTTTGTGAAATAAAGAACTGAAGTGGAAGATTTTTATTTTCTCTGGAGAAATTTAGAATTGAAGTGTGTTCTTTGCTAAAATTCCGACGAGAACTTGAACTTTTCTTCGCTTCGTTGAGAAAATTTTGAACAGTATTTTAGATTTTTAATCTCTTCGAGACAGATCTGAACTAAAGTGGAAAATTTTTATATTATTTGGAAAAAATAGAAATAATCAATGACTAATTTCTTTTTCATTGAGAAAATTCAGAAGAGAACTTGAACTTTCCTTGACTTCTTTGAGAAAATTTTAAATTGAACTAGGACTTTTTATCTCCCGTGAAAATATTCACAAGTATGGTATTACTTTTTCCATCTTCCACCGAAAAATTAGAATTGAACTTTAAATTTCTTTATATCTTTGTGAAATAATGAACTGAAGTAGAAGATTTTTGTTTTCTCTGGTGAAATTAGAATTGAAATGTGTTTTTTGGTAAAATTCAGAGGAGAACTTGAATATTCACGATCAGAGTATAACTTTTCCAATATTCTATGAAAAATATGGATCAGAATTTAAAATTTTTGCATCTCTATGTGAAAAGTCGGAACTGAATATAAGAAAATTTAGATTTAAAGTAAAAACTTTTTATCTTCATGGAAAATAATCACTATCATAGTATAACTTTTCCTATCTTCTACAGAAAAATTTAGAATAGAACTTTAAATTTCTTATGTCTTGGTGAACTTAAAACTGAAGTGGAAGCCTTTTATCTTCTCTGGAGGAATTAGAATTGAAATGTGTTCGTTGGTAAAATTCAGAAGAGAACTTGAACTTTTCTATCTTCTATGTAAAATTTGGAATAGTATTTTAAATTTTTCATCTCTTTGAGAAAAATCTTAAGTGAAGTGGAAAATTTTTATATTATTTTGGGAAAATAGAATTGATCAATAACGTATTTCATTTTCAATGAGAAAATTCAGAATCGAAGTTGAACTTTTCTTCTTCCGAGAAAATATATTGAACAGAACTTTAAATTTTTTCATCTCTTTGAGAAAGGTCGGAACTGGATTTAAGAAAATTTAGAAATAAAGTGAAACTTTTTATCTTCATAGAAAATAATCACAATCAAAGTATAACTATTCCTATCTTCTAAGGAAAAATTTAGAACTGAACTTTAAATTTTTTAATGTCTTGGTAAACTAAAGAACTGAAGTGGAAGCTTTTTATTTTCTCTGGAGAAATTAAATTGAATTGTGTTTGTTGGTAAAATTCAGAAGAGAACTTGAACTTTTCTATCTTCTATGAAAAATTTGGAATAGTATTTTAAATTTTTCATCTCTTTGAGAAAAATCTGAAGTGAAGTGGAAAATTTTTATATTAGTTTGGGAAAATAGAATTGATCAATAACGTATTTCATTTTCAATGAGAAAATTCAGAATCGGAGTTGAACTTTTCTTCTTCCGAGAAAATATATTGAACAGAACTTTAAATTTTTTCATCTCTTTGAGAAAGGTCGGAACTGAATTTAAGAAAATTCAGAATTAAAGTGAAACTTTTTATCTTCATAGAAAATAATCACAATCAAAGTTTAACTTTTCCTATCTTCTAAGGAAAAATTTAGAACTGAACTTTAAATTTTTTAATGTCTTGGTAAACTTAAAACTGAAGTGGTAGCTTTTTATTTCCTCTGGAGAAATTAGAATTGAATTATGCTATTTGGTAAAATTCAGATTAGAACTTGATCTTTTCTATCTTCTAAGAAAAATTTGGAACAATATTTTAAATTTTTTCATCTCTTTGAGAAAAATCTGAATTGAAGTGGAAAATTTTATATTATTTTGGGAAAATAGAATTGATCAATAACTTATTTCATTTTCATTGAGAAAATTCAGAATCGAAGTTGAACTTTTCTTCTGCCGGGGAAATATTTGGAATAGAACTTTAAATTTTTTCATCTCTTTGAGAAAGGTTTGAATTGAATTTAAGAATATTTAAAATTAAAGTGAAATTTTTTATCTTCATGGAAAATAATCACTATCAAAGTATAACTATTCCTATCTTCTAAGGACAAATTTAGAACTAACCTTAAAATTTTTTAAGGTCTTGGTAGACTTAAAACTGAAGTGGAAGCTTTTTATTTTCTCTGGAGAAATTAGAATTGAATTGTGTTTGTTGGTAAAATTCAGAAGAGAACTTGAACTTTTCTATCTTCTATGAAAAATTTGGAATAGTAGTATCATTATCTCTAAAATTACTTTTCTTACATCTCTGACGTTTTTAATAGATATTCTGAACGTTTGACGTTCTAGCATAACCTAAAAATTATGAACACTTATCAAAGTAATACGTAAAATATTTTTAATGAAATAACGACATGTAGAATAATGATATAAAAATATGTTAAATACATTATTATACATTATTAGTACACTTGCGCTTCACTTTCCGTCAATTCATCTTTATATTCATTGATGATATTGTCTGCTAATGTCCTTTTTATTCTGCCCGCGATTTCACTGTCTATTGTCACATTATTTTTACATAGATAGCAGTTTTGGCACATTGACATGATATGATTTACGATGTTGATGCAGCTGTATGCTTGTCTTCTTTTTCCTTTTGCTTTCATTCGAATGTTAACACCGGAAGAATTGCGATAAGATCTATCAACGGCTAACATGCTACCAGAACCATTAGCTAGAAGTTGTCCCTCTTCATCAACTATTAATTTTAAGTTGGCATTCTCTTTGACTACTAATTTCTCTGGTAATGTTACTCTCGCATATCCACCACTTGCATGATGGAAATTCTTGGGTACACCAAAGGAATTTAACTCCTCACTGTCATGACACCGTATGCATACATTGCCAATAAGATCTCCACTTGCACTCGTTTCATAGTTCAGGTATTTCTCCTTGCCAGCGTTCAACACGACAATGATTTTTTCATGTGCACATACTTTCGTCGAATAATTCATCTTCACTTTTTACAGATATGAATTGTGTGTTGATCCTTCCACTGCGTAAAAAATACTGATTTAATGCATGCAATAAACTCGCTAGTGTCGATAACCTGCCATAGAGTACCAGTGGAAAAGCCGCGTCGTGTCCATGAACAAGCACAGAGTACAATTGGTAGACCCGTACGCATATTTCATGTCATTTTAAGATACGTAAAAAGTTAAAAAATACCATGTTAAAAAATTCAAGAAAGTATTTATGAATTGGGGAGGGGACTCTTTGAGGTTGGAAAATGGGTTTAGGAATGACATTATGAATGGAACTTGTTCAGAAAGGATATAATAAAGCCATAAAAAAGTATTTTAAAAAAAATGGAGAGGGGACTCTTTGGGGGGGGGGGGCGGGGGGGTGTTTGGGGGGCCCTTGGGGGAGGGTGCCCTTCTGTGATCGAAATTTTTACTTTTTAGTTTACTTTTTTGTTTGCGGCGCATCCTGCGGCGCTTTCCTGCGGTCCCTCCCTGCGGCACATCCTGCGGCACTTTCCTGACCCACGGCGCATCCCTGCGGCACATCCTGCGGCGCTTTCCTGGTCCACGGCACATCCCGGCAGCGCTTCTCTGGTCCGGGGGACTCTTTGGGGGCCGGGGAGGGCCTTTGGGGCACAGGGAGGGCGTTTGGGGCACAGGGAAGGCCTTTGGGGGTTCTGGGGGGGCTGTTGGGGGCCAGGGGGACATTTGGGGACCGGTGGAGGGCCATTGGGACCCCGTTGGTCCTTTGGGAGCTCGATGGGCCTTTGTGGGGCCCGGGGATGGTCTTTGGGGGTCTGGGTGGGCGTTTGGGGGCGTCGGTGGCCCTTTGGGAGCTTGGGGGGCCTTTGAGTACCGGGGGCTTCCTTCGGGGTTGGGACAGGAGGGTTGGAACCCTTTGGGGTTGTGGTAGAGGACCTCACAACACTGTTCAAATGAAACTTGTGTATTATAACGACCACAGAGTTTCACCATTAAATTCTCTTCTAAAATCTCTTCCAAAATCTTCTTTTAAAATGTCTCTAACTGTTTTGCCGAAATAATTCCATAGCCTCTCTAAAACAGCTTCGCCCAAATAATCCCTAAACATAAATTCAGCGTATTTCTTTGTTATTGACATCTCTGCGCTAACGCATTTCAAATTAATAAGAAACCTGATTCCCGCGCTAAAATAATTCATCGCTCAGATGTTTCTTGGAAAATTGTTTCCATTGCCTTTGGCTATAAATATCTTTTGGAGTTCGACCAGTAGAACTGTTCCTGAGGCAAAGACATTAATGACTTGGATCTATTCCTGGAGAAATGTTTCTAGGCGAAAATTTTTAAAGTCTGACAGATGATGTCATTGATTGATTGATCTGTCAAGAAAGGGAACTTAATTTGTTGTTTCTAAGGGGAATTATTGATTCACGATAGGTGAATTGAGGTCGACAGCACAGGTGTTCCAAGGTCGATGTTGTTGATGTTGTAAGTGCACGCTCTCAGCGAATGTCAAGGTCGATGTTGTTGTTGTTGTAAGTGCACGCTCTCAGCGAATGTCATGGTCGATGTTGTTGTTGTTGACACACTTTGATTACGCAATCAAGTTCTCGGAAATTCACTTCCCCCTCGAGTCCTAGATCAGTAACATTGTTCCCGTTAGAATTCAATGCGCATGTGCAACCTTCGTTCCGGAGTTATTACACATAGAAACATCAAATAAATCGACCATGGAAAAAGAGGTCATTGACCCCATTACGCAATCTTTCTCCCTAGGGAGGCTATGCCCTTATTTGGTGTACTGACAGCATTAAAAATGCCGACAGAACCACGTGGTTCTGTTCGGAGTCGGACCCCCCTCTCTACTTGCATAGGTCTTATGCATAAAAAAAAAATCTAAAAATTTCTGTGGCTATATTTTAGGGGTAACCCACCCGAAAACTAGATATGTCTTATAACTTTGAGCTCCTGGACTGAGGGACTTGGTGTCTGAATTTTAAAGCCTTTCAGAAAACAAAATTTTGACCCTTTTTCTGCTCTTTTTTGGCTTATGTTTTCAGGATAACTATTATTTTTCCTTATTCATTTTGGTCTCTTACACGAAGGACTTAAACACTATGATTTCAAGTGTATAAAATTTTTTTTAAGGGGGTTTGAAAGAGGAACATACAGGAGGTGATCTTGTAAACCTCCAGTTAAGAATTTTGAACCATAACTGCTACAATTATACTGTTTTATGCTTCGAAGCATTTTCACTTAAAAATTGGCACCAATACAGTTTTTTCTAGGGCCATATCACGCTTACGGATTGTAGAATTGATAAAGAGTACTTATATATGACTAATAGCTTTCAAATGAGCCATTAAACATCATTCTAAAAAGTTCTGGTAGCGCACTAGCCCCAGCTTTCCTACTTGAAACATGGCACCAGAAGGGCCATTTTTAGTGCTATTTGGAACTTACAGAGAGTGGAATCTCTAAGAAGAACATAAATAGGAGCAACAGTTTTAATATGAGCTATTAAAAATCTGTCTACAATGTTCTGCTAGCTCAATATCCCCACCCCATGACAAAGGCATAGAAAGTACTGTTTTTAGTGCCATATGGCACTTGTAGATTGTAAAATATATAAAAAGCACATAATAATGAATGTAGCTTGTAAATATGTCGTTCAGAGCCTCTCTATGATGTTCTGGTAAACCACTAGCCCTGAAAAAAAATACGGCAAACAGATCAGTCGCCTACTTTCCATACAAAAACAGATTTTATTTGTTGTTCAAGGTGGGGGACTGTTATTTCCCGGTACAAGGTTTTCAACCATGCTGATTACATTGATACACTTTTAATTTCGATTGTACACCAAATTTTTAGAGGTTTCAGGTTTTTTTTAAATAGTCATAAATTTCTTTTCACAATAAAGTTTAGATTTAAAACGAACTGAAGTAATCACCATTCCAGAATCACTGTAAAATAGAATTTTTTTTTCACTAGGCATTTTTTTTAAACGTGTTTTATAACTTTTGGTTACTACGTGCTGCGGCTCTCTCTTTACTAGGTTGAAGCTACTGCTAAAACCATGATGTCCAGCCCTTTATTGAAGAAAAACTATTTTTTTCTTAAAAACAAGTTAATTTTTGCCTCAAATTGTCAAAGAAATTTATGATCAAATCAAATTCTTGTGTTGTCACCTTTAAGCTTTGACTATAATTGAAAGCTTTTCTTCTTATCGCAAACGTAAACAACCCAAAAATGTAGCTGCTTGTCGAGTATTCCTTGTTTCAAGCTCTATTCTAGTAGAATTCTTAGTTTTATATCGAGTACTAATAAGTTGAAACTAAACATTTAATATTCTTCTAAGTAATTACGAAGCTTCAGTATAAATAAAAGTATACCTCCAGTTTGACAAATTTTGTCTATAGCGCAAGTAGGTATAAATCTATCGCTCGAGCATTGTCATTTCAATTCAGGATCTCTGTGTAAACTCAATTGAAATATAACTTTTATCAGAAGAAAATAGAAAAACTATTCGAAACTAAAGGTGAGCAGAAATAATCCTATATATGAGAGGGGTTTTAGTCCCCATCAATACTATTGTCTCTATATTACAAAACAAATGTTTAAAAATGTATAAGCGAAAATACTTTACAACATAAGAAATAGCCAGAAGTTTCAAACATTTCAAGCACCAATTGTAGAGAAGGGTCACCCACTTTTTGTCCCATGATTAGCTTCTTGGTGCGCCATACTTTTGAGTTTCAGTAGTCCCATATGCACATACTCGGAGCCCTTCACGCTGCACCCTCGCCTATATTAGATTCTCAAATTACACATTAGCGAAATGATTGTCTTATTCCTTGGTTTTAAGTCATGAGGTGGCAAAATCAGAAATTTAAATTGGATAAGGAAACTCTGGCTCGATATGAGCCTTGCTTGTCTTTTAACCACACATTTTGTTGTTCATTTTTGTTCATCATTACCTCAGACATTTTCCTATCCTTTTGCTCTTATCTGTTTTAATTCATTCATCATCTTGGCCTAATCTAATTTCTTATAACGTCAGAGATACCAGAAAAAATTCCAGTTTTTAACTGCAGATTTTACTTCGCAAAACTTTCGTTTGCAGTTCAACTTGATTCCCACTGTTGCTTGTCTTATACCTTTTGCTATAGCTGTTCGGAATCATAATCAGAAATTTCCGTTGAGCTAAGGAAGTCTGGCGTGAGTTCAATTCATCATTCCTGTTTGTCCTTCATAGACACTAAAAATACATGCTCTTTTATTCCACTGTAATATGTTTCCTAACCACAGATTTCGTTATGCAATATTTTCGTTTTAAAATTCAGTCTGATTCTCCCTGTCGCTTGTTCAGCGATTTGTCTCCGAAGCACAGATTTTTTTTATTTACTTTTGTTCATCATTACCTTGGAAATTTTGTGTGCCTTTTGCTTTAGTTTTTTTGGATTCTTTCAACCTATAATTTCGTATGACGTCATAGATACTAAAAAAATCTTTTTTATTGTTCCTCGGTAACTTTAGTTTTGCTCAATAACGCTGTTATATAATTCAGTAGAAATTAGGGACGTTCTATTGTATATATTCTGTCAAATATCTAAACTGAAACAAAGCAATACCCCACTTATCATATATTTTTAAGTCATAGGGTGGCAAATCAGTAAATTCAATTCAGTTAAGAAATTCTGGTATAATTCAATTCTTCCTTCTTGTTTATCTTTACAGACGCTATAAAGACAAATTCCTTCTTTCCATTGTAGTCATGATCTATCTTATAACTACAAATTTCGCTTTGCAGCATTTTCGATTGCAACTGCATGGGATTCCCGCGTATGTGTCATTGATATCAAAAGGAATTCCACTTTTCAGAAAAGATGATGTAATTGAGTCCTTAAAATGCAATAGAGATATAGTTGAATGTAACTTCATAAAAATAAATATGCTTTTCTTTTAAAAATTAACACTATAAGAAACTTCTCAAACTTAAAAAAAAATGTGTACATGAGACCTCTCTAAGAGAGGTTTCGAATTAAAAATATAATTATTTCAATATTTTAATAATACCAATCTATTAATATGTTTTTCATATCCAACTTTCTTCTGAATATTGTAATTTAATTACATTTATTTCCCTTTTCCTTGCCATTTGAATATTATTGGGTAATCCTTCAAGCAATGGAAACCTCTCGGGAGGCTATTAAAACATTGGGATGGAGTAGGAATGTGTGTAGCAGTGTTACCTCCGATAGCTTGGTGCTCTAGTGAGTTGTCAGTAGTAGTGTTAATGCAACCCGACCTTTTTGTTTTTAACACCAAGGTAAATAGAGAGTAACATGCGACAACAGGCGTTCCACTTGTTGTAAGTATAGATATGTGGTAAATTATTCCCATCACCATTCATTGTAAAAAAAATTTGTGTTGCATACAATAACATACATTTTCCTAAGTTTTGCCAGCAGATCGCTTGTTATAATGCAAAGGAGGGGAGAAAAACAAAAAAAAAACAGAAGAAAAACATAGGGCTGAAAATATAAATCCTTTTTTAATGTAATTGTAGACTATCTCCTTGCATAAGGGATTTTTTTCAAACACACAAGATAAGGCAAAAAAAGAGTCTGATATTAAAATTCCATCTTACAACTATTTCAATGAGAGAGAAAAGAGGAAACGTATTTTAGAAAAAAACAAAAGCTGTTAGTCTCAAGAGAATCAACTAAAGTAGAAAAAACCCGATTGAATCAATCAAACTGAACTTACTGCTGAACTAATTGATTCACAAACTGCTGCAAAATAAACAGCATTTAAAAACAACCATTAAGGGAAGGGAACGAAGTGCCATACAAAAACGGCTACAACCCTTTGACTCAAAATTGATTAAATAAGCAAAAACTCCAAATACTTCAAAAAGATATTTAAAAAAACAAGAATCCACATATATTCATACCTTAATTATTAAAATAAACCACATAATAGTCATTACAAAAATAATTTTATAACAAATTTGTAAGTACAATTCAGAATGTTGTTTCGAATTTACAGAGCTGAATAACTGATAATGGAGCCGGATGGTGTTGTGAATTTTCTTGATATGAGGGTTTTGGCAGCAATTCCAAATTTGAAAACAGATGAAACATAATACCACTTGAATTAACCAGTTGTGTACGTGGTATGACAATTGGGATTGGGCTATACTTACCATTCAACTATACGCCTTTTGTTTAAAGTAAGTAGCCCCTCACTAGCCATGTTCATTTTCTAAGGCACTTGGAAGATCAATGAACTCTTGCGCAGCCGATTTCTCTGGGCTTGAGTGTTAGTTGTGCAACAATTTAGCCGTAAGGCACTTGGTAGAGCAATGAAGTCTTGTGCAATCAATTTCACTACCCTTGAGTGTTAGTTGTGCAATAAATAAAAACCCTAAGGCACATGGAACACCAATGAAATTTGAACAAACCCGGTAATGGAGATTTCCTAAGGCACTCCTGAGGAACAGTGAACTGTGAACAAAACTGGACAACGCGGTTCTACCTTTCTTTGTGCTATTGGAAAAAAAATTACGTAATGACTCAAAATAATGGCTAAGTAGTTTTCGATGATTTCAGTAATATTTGACTGATATGGGATTTGAGCTGAGGCTTCCTAAGGATAAAAAAATGATTTGCTATTAAGTGGCCCTAACTAGCCAAAACCATTCCATAAAGATAATTTCGGAGACCACACTGCCTTTCAGTGACGATAAAATAAAAGTTCAAAATATAAGTTTATCTACGTAATATTTATGGGGAAATTTGACCAAAAATGTGTATAAATATATAAACACTCAGAAAAAACATGCAAATGTTATCAACCAGCTGGATTTTCTTCTATGATGTAAGAAGATAAGAATTGTGCCACCTTCACTAAAATTCAATTTTACATTTAGGCACTTTCAAGGAAGAAAAGTTTGAACGAAGCTTACATTTCAAGACTTTAAATCACATTATTAATGATAAAAGTCGAAAAAGAGCTTTAATAGTGAGAGATAAACTTTCCCTGGAAAATCGAAAGTCAATCATGACTTTCGCCTTTCAAGAGAAGGATTGCTAAAAAGGTTTTCAAAATTATCAATAAATAATGCGGTAATACCTTCGTCAATTGTTGGACCAGGTGTGGTTAATTTTTAATCAAGAACTTTAATGATACAAGAACAATCAGTGCTTGAAAAGGGTCTGAAATTTTGTTTTAAACCGGATAAAGACCCCGTGGAAGACATTGTCACTTCAATAGAAACATCTTTGCATAAAAACGCAAATATAATAAAAGATATTAGCTTAGTGAGAGCTTCTACCGTAAAAACTGTATCTAATTTTGTATTGAAACCGGAACTTCCTAGTACGACCATCAAAGACATAAGAATTCTTAAAAACTTGAAAAAGGATGGTTCAGTTACCATTACAAAAGCAGATAAGAGTAACACTTTAGTTGTCATGAATACTGAGGACTACGAATCAAAATTAAAAAGTACCAAATGATGAAAAAACATACAAGAAGCAATCGCATAGTCAAACAGACTCTTTTAGAAATATGTTTAAGACCGAATTAAAGTGTTTAAAGGGTGATGGAAAAATAACACCTCAACTTTATTACAAATGCCTGCCACACAGTCCCTTGTTCCCCAAATTAAATGGACTTCACAAAATCCATAAGCCTAACCAACCATTACAACCAATTATATCAAGTACAATGTCACCAACAAGTGTTCTGAGCAAGTGGTTAGTGTCAATCTGTAAACCACTTTTGTCTGCACAAATTTCGTACATTAAGAATTCTTCAAATTTCTTCGAAAAACTGAAAAAAGTAGAAATTTCTTCAAGTTCTTTGCTTTCAAGCTTCGACATTATATCAATGTGCACAAATATTAATGTAGAAGTAGCCGAAACTCTTCTAGAAAGAAAGCTGTTAAGAAATTTGGATTTAATTAGTGGCAAAACAGATTTGGAAGTTTCTGTAATTATGTATTTAGTAAGGCTGTGCAATAAGTTCTCTTATTTTTTTCAATTCAGAGGGAATACTTCGAACAAACAAATGGTTTAACGATGGGGGCCCCTTTATCCCCATTATTAGCTAATATTTTTGTGGAAAATATTGAAACAATTGCGTTAGATTCATATTTTTAAAACATATTTTTCGGGGCCGGAATATGGATGACATAATTTCAGTATGGGATTATGGGGAGGAGGAATTAAAATGATTTTTGCAACATCTTAATTGTTTGGGGAGATTTAAAGTTTACTGTTGAATTAGAAGAGAATGCGAAACTTCCTTTTCTTGATGTTCTTCTTTTGAAAAATGAAAGTAGTCTGGATTTTAAAATTTACAGAAAACCGACAAATAACAATAGATTTTTGTCTTATAGTTCCGGTCACGCTCGCCAAGTAAAAATTGGTTTGAACATTTCTTTAACTGACCGGATCTTTAGTATTTGCCCTCCAAAAATTTTTTTAGGAGTTGTCTTTTTTAAGGGAAATACTAATAAGCAACATGTATCCAGAGTGGTTAATTATCCAGACTTTTTCAAAAAGAAGAAAAAGGTTTCTAGAGATTTCTAAGGAGGTCTTGGAGACAACTCGGCTGAAGGATGCTTTTTTTCCTTACCATATGTACCCGGGCTAAGTAAAAAACTTAAAAGAATTTTACAGAGTAATGGTCTAAGAGTAGCTTTAAAGAGTAATAATACTTTGGCTAGTTTTCTAAATTCTGGGAAGGATGTAACTTCATTGGGGCAACAAAGTGGGGTTTATCAGATCCCATGTACTTGTAGAAGCTCATATGTGGGACGTCGTAACCAGAGTTTGGAAATGAGACTATTAGAGCACAAAGATTCTATTTCTTCGGCTTTAAAATAAGATTCTAAGTCTGAAGATTTTACTTCAGCCCTTTAAGAATATATTTTCAATGTTCCAGACCACTTTATTTTATTCGAGAATGTCTCTTTGATTTCTAAGGATCGTGGTTTAAAGCAAAATTTTCGAGAAAATCTTATTCAAGAATTTTGCTTTGAATCGGGATACAGGTGAATTTGGGCTGAACTCTACTATGATAATTTATTAAAATCTTAGAGTAAAGTTCAATTCACCCAATGTAGTTGTTCTTTGTCCAAATGTTATATCATTGAACGCTAGTAGTGTCTTATATTGCTATTTCACGAGTGATGGTATAAAGCAACCAATCCTTCTATATTATAGACCTATAAAGTGATCAAACATGTTATATTTGGAACTAGGGACGATATTGTGTAATGCAATCAGACTGGTTTCGACGATATATGCTTTAGTAAGAAGCAATAACCTATTTCACTTAAGCATTTCAAGTCTAGTCACATGTTTACCGGGTACTAAATAAGTACCATTTTTCACCCCCCTTAAAACTTAATTCCCCCTCCTAGCTTTATATTGACTAAATACTTGCCCTCAACCCTCACCCATATAAAGTAGCCATCTAGAGCTTAATCTATTCTATATTTTACGATTTTTATATTATTGATTACACTGAAAATAATTGAGCAGAAAAAAAGCCCAATAAATATTTAGTAGTTGGTATAGCACACACAACATAACGTTTGAGGTAATAGCAATAAAGTAAAATAAAAAAAAATAATGGTCAAGAAGCTACGATTCGCTCAGTAAGAAACAATAACCTATTTCTAATGAAACATTTCCAGTCTAATCAAATGTTTACCGGGTACTAAATAAGTACCATTTTTCACCCCCCTCAAAACTTAATTCCCCCTCCTATCATTATATTGACTACATACTTGCCCCCATCCCTCACTCATATTAAGTAGCCAAATAGAGTTTAGTCAATTCTATATTTCAACATTTTTATGTTATTAATTACATTGAAAATAATTGAACAGAAAAAAAGCCCGATAAATATTTAATAGTTGATATAGCACACACAACGCAACGTTTGGGGTAATAGCAATAAAGTGCAATATAAAAAATATTTGTCAAGGAACTGCGATTAGCACAGTAAGAAGCAATAACCTATTTCACAAGAAGCATTTCAAGTCTAGTCACATGTTTACCGGGTACTAAATAAGTACCATTTTCACCCCCTCAAAACTTAATTATCCCCCCACACCTGTTTCATCAAGACCCATCCCCCATATTACTATGCGAAATTGTGAGTGTATTGTAAAGTTGAAAGCAATCTGATAAATGATGGTTATCATTGAAATTACAGGTAGCTAGGGGGAAACTATTGGGGGTGCGAAGCTGATCACACTTCTCCTTGCCATGTTCAATGATCTAATTAGGTCCATATCAGTGGTGCCAGACTCGCCAGAGAGCTTTGGTCACTTTTTCTCAGGAAGACTTTGACCATCAAACCCCTTGAATAAAAATTAATTTTCAGTTGTTTTTTTTTGTCAGGTAAGTCCCTCGGATAACTTATAGGCTTATAGGCTTAAATTTCAATCTGCTTAAACTCATAAAAAAGAACGTGAGTCCTAGATTGAGCCTAAGCTATCTAGATTTTAAATACGATACAAAAAAAAATAACACAATTTTGACTATTAGGTCCGTTTGATATTAATTTTAAATACGATGCACAAAAAATAACGAAATTTTGACTATTAGGTCCGTTTGATATTTATTCAGAATATTGAAGGGTGCAACGTTTCCCCTCCCCAAAACCAAAGCTCACGCAGGATAAAATAAAAAAATTGTATGTCTTTTTGAATTATTAACGTCACAATTTTAAAACTTATAGGCTTAAATTTCAATCTGCTTAAACTCATATGAAAGAACGCAAGTCCTAGATGGAGCCTAAGCTATCTATATTTTAAATACGAAGCATAAAAAATAACACAATTTTGACTATTAGGTCCGTTTGATATCTATTCAGAATATTAATGGGGGCACCCTTCTCTCCTCCCCAAAACCAAAGCTCACGCAGCTTAAAAGAAAAAATTGTATGTCTTTTTAAATTATTAACGTCACGATTTTAAAACGTATAGGCTTATAGGCTAAGCTATCTATATTTTAAATACGATGCATAAAAAAAATAACACAATTTTGACTATTAGGTCCGTTTGATATTTATTCAGAATATTAGTTGGGGCTCCGTTCCCCCTACTCCCCAAAACCAAAGCTCACGCAGGATAAAAGAAAAAAAATTGTATGTCTTTTTCAGTTATGAACGTCACGATTTTAAAACTTATAGGCTTAAATTTCAATCTGCTTAAACTCATAAGAAAGAACGCCAGTCCTAGATGGAGCCTAAGCTATCTATATTTTAAATACGAAGCAACAAAAATAACACAATTTTGACTATTAGGTCCGTTTGATATTTATTCATAATAGAAATGGAGGGTAGCACCCCCCCCCCAAACCAAAGCTCACTCAACACATTAAAACACATACACTAAATTATTAGATTAAATGGACCCCCCCTCGATATGTACCTCCAATTATAACCCGAGAAAACCTCGGGTTTTCGAGAAGAAAAAACCCGGACAAGTATTTAGTCAATATAATGCTAGGAGGGGGAATTAAGTTTTTAGGGGGGTGAAAAATGGTACTTATTTAGTACCCGGTAAACACGTGACTAGACTTGAAATGCTTCAAGTGAAATAGGTTATTGCTTCATACTAAAGCATATATCGTCGAAACCAGTCTGATTGCATTACACATTATCGTCTCTAGTTCCAAATATAACATGTTTGATCACTTTATAGGTCTATAATATAGAAGGATTGGTTGCTTTATACCATCACTCGTGAAATAGCAATATAAGACACTACTAACGCTAATAAACCGAATCCAAGAAGGTCAAAGAGGCTAGCTTCCGCCTTTGCTTTGAAAAGAATTAGAGAATTAAACAATATGTAGTTTTATTTGATTTCGTATATAAACTTTTGTTTTAATTTTTTTTAGTTTAGTTTTACTACTGATTACGGTCGCTGTATATGTGACCGAAATATCTGTATTTTTTGTGAATTTATATGCGCTGTCTATTAAAAAGGATTTTATCCCTATTTTGAACTTTTATTTTACCATTCCATGAAGTACTTGGAGGAGCAATAAACTCTGGCACAACCGCTTTTTCTAGCCTTGAGCGTTAGTTGTGCAATTATATAGCCCTGAGGCAATTGGAAGAGCAATGAAATCTGAACAAACCTGATAATTACGATTTCCTAAGGTGTTCTTGAGGAACAATGAACTCCGAACAAACCCGGATAAGGCAGCTCTAAGGATCTACTGGAAAACCATTGAAATTTGAACATACCATGTAATGACAATTTCCTAAGGGGCTTTTGAGGAATAATGAGCTCTGAAAAAACCCAGACAAGGTGCGTTTACCTTTCTTGGTGCTATTGCAAAACAGATCGCAAAATGATTCAAGATGATGGCTAAGCAGTTTCGAGTAATATCAGAAATATTTGACTGGTGTAGGATTTTACCTGGCGAGTCGTAAGGATAAAACAATTATGTGCTAGTCTACGGAGCTAACAAGTCAATTTTGATAAATTGTTCTTAAAAAATACATTCTAAGCAATAAGGTTTCATATTAATAAATTTTGCCTCACCATATGAGCTGGTTATTAAGGTGATTTAAGAGGGAACTCAAGGCCCTCCTTCTGGTGCTATCGGTTCCATTTCTGGTTCTGCAAGTTTCCGTTCTAGTTCCACCAGCTCGGGTTCCAATTTTGCCGTTTCCAGCTGTGCCAGTTCCGCTTGTTCCGGTTCCCGATCTGCAAGTTTTGGTTCCAGCTCTGCCAGATCTGGTTTCATTTTTTATCTGTTTCGTTTGTTTTTACCAGTTCCGTCAGATATGGTTTTGACTCCACAAGCTTTAGTTCCAGTTCTGCCGGACCCAATTCCGATTCCATTTTTTACAGGTTCCGTTTGTTTTTACCAGTTCCACTGGCTCTGGGTCTTGTTCCACCGGTTCCAGTTATGTCAGTTTGAAAGATTGAGGCTTTAGTTCTATCGGTTTTGGTTCCACTGGTTCTAGTTCCTCCAGTTTTGGCTCCACTGGTATCAGTTCTACCGGTTACTGTTCCAGTTCTGCCGGTTTTGCTTCTGGTTTCTCCCGTCCCAGTTCCAGCTCTGTCAGATCTGGTTCCTTTTTTTATCTGTTTCGTTTGTTTTTACCAGTTCCGTCAGATATGGTTTAAGCTCCGCAAGCTTTAGTTCCAGTTCTGCCAGACCCGATTCGGATTCCGTTTTTTACTGGTTCCGTTTCTTTCTACCAGTTCCACTGGTTCTGGGTCTTGCACCACCGATTCCATTTATGTCGGTTTTGCATATTGAGGTTCTAGCTCTATTGGTTCTGGTTCCACTGGTTCCAGGTTCTCCGGTTCTGGCTCCACTGGTATTGCTTCTGCCGTTTACTGTTCCAGTTCTGCCAGTTTTGCTTCAGGTTTTGCCTGTTCCGGTTCCAGCTCTGCCGGATCCAGTTCCGTTTATTTTATTTTTTCCATTTGTTGCTACCGGTTCCGTTTTTTGTTTTCTTTTAATTTACAAAAATTTCATTTTTTTTCTAATGACATTGCATTTACTTATAACAAAAGGAATTTGGTTAAGATATATTCAGAACACGAAATGAAAAAGTTATAAATGAATTTTCATCTTTTCTTTTTTCAACCATTGTTCTCCTATTTTCTTTTATTTACATAGACAGTAAGGTAACATAAATGAGTATTAAATATTTTTTTATCCGACGGACTACTATTAACAATAAAAATGGTAAGGTTATCCCCTTGAATTTTTGTAACTTATTTTTTAACAGTTTATCATATTTTTGAAATACAAAATTAAAATGTAACACGTATGCAAGCTTTAATTTTCTTTTTGTTATTAAACATAAACAGAATATGTTTTGCGTGTTAGATTTTTTGTAATAAGCAGTGTAGTAGTTAGTTTAAAATTAATGAAGCGGAGAAACAAAACAAAACATCTTCTCACATAGAGTGAGTTGCCCCTCGCTAGCCGAGGTCATTCCCTAAGGTATTTCGGGGAGCAATGAACTCTTGCACAAACGATTTGTCTGACCTTGAGCATTAGTTGTGCAATAATTTAGCCCTAAGGCACTTTTAAGACTTAATGACCTCTGAACAAACTCGGTAAAGGCCCTATGGCACTTGGAGAAGCAATGAACTTTTTCGCAAACGATTTCTCTGGCCTTGAGTGCTAGTTATATAAATATATATATATATATATATATATATATATATATATATATATATATATATATATATATATATATATATATATATATATATATATATATATATATATATATATATATATATATATATATATATATATATATATATATATGAATTTAATTATGAAACCAACATCTTAAGCAGATACTTGAATTATAAGGAATACTGGGTCATTTTTTTCTAGTTTGCTGAAAAATATCAGTAGATGACGTTCGGAATTATTGGGGGCAGTTTGTCAGTACAGCTAAAGTTAATTGCAAATTACTGTTTGAATGTGTTTTCTGTGAGATGAATGAAACATTTTCACCATTGAAGAAGTAGATATTCAGCATTGGAACGTAAAATGGGTGCACCACTGGGACCCTGAGAGCAAGATTGCCTTCAAGCAGTGGACACAAACTGACTCGCCCCCTCCAAGGAAGCTTCAGATCAGTGGTTCAATTCCCAGTCATAAGACTTCTTTAATGCTGGAATTGCGGCACTTGAGCATCAGTGGTCTAAGTGCGTTGAAGTTAGGGGAGACTATATTGAAAAGTAGTGATGGTTTTGTTTTCATGAAATAAAGTTTTGTATGCAGTTCTACGAACCTTTTGAACGCCCCTCGTAGTAAGACACGATCACGCCCTATAGTAAAAAATATAATAGCCCATAGCTTCTAAAACTAGAACTGCTAGTAAAAGTAAACTAATAGAACTACATTTTCCAATACCCCTTTGTCGGAAACTAACTGTCCCTTGGCTCGAAAAACAAGGAAAACATCTTGGTTTGAAAATCAAGAAAAGTGGCTGAAACCACGATATTCTGTATCGACAGCAGGTTTGTTTTTTTCCGTTTTGTTTCTCCTCAGCTAGCTGGGCTCTGGAAAATCTTAGAGAGTTGTATAACGGCTCATTTTAAAGGAAATTGCTGCATCTAGTGCCTTTTTTTTCAAAAAATAAAATAAAAATAAATTAAAAATAGAAGATTTTTTAAAATAGAGTCAATTTTGACAAAAAAAACTGTATTTTTGTATGCAGGCTTGATGAATGAAAAAGACTGTATTCCACACAATCTTAGAATTAAAAAACAGGCAAATTTCAAACATCGTTGCGTCTTAATGGCATATCGACTTTGTTTAAACTGAGCGCAATAGACTATCATTATTTGAGAGTGTATCGTATAATCTTAAAACTTAAAAACCTGTCAACTGCAGAATATTTTCCATCCTAGTCTCTGAATAGATCTGGTAATCTCATATTCATTAGAAATTGAAACAGAATGACTTTTAAAATTGTTTTCCGCATTCTGAACTATTAGCCGATATCAGGGTTAATTAAAATGCTTTACATCGACGTAAATAAATAAATTTAGGGGGGGGGGTGGCGAACATCCAGCTTATTAAGAATAAATTTACCCGTTAAATTAAAATACAATTTTTATTTAAGGAAATTTCTGATCAAAAACCTATGCCAAAGAAGGCCACTTTTGAGTTTGACTCGGTTGTTTAATGTATCTTCTGCTCGTATAGGGTTTCATTATTTATCGATGCTGATTTGTGATAGTTTTACGCTTGGTAAATTATTTGATTATTTCTTATTTGCTCATTTTGCTCTAATGGAGTTCTTTACTTTTTCTAATAAAAAAATGGGATTTCGTCTCAGGAGGTAAATCTTCTAGAGTTTTAGAGGCTAACCGTATTTTCACTTTGTTTTTAATATTCAGTAAACTGCAAATGTATGCTTTACCTTGGAAAGGCATAGAGCTTTTGAGCCCTGATCTTGTTAATTACTGCTTGTTTTAAGTTTGGCTCGATTATTTATTGTAGCTATGAGGTATATGATACAAGTCCCTAACATATTTTGAATAATACATTTGCTCATTTCATAAAAAAAACAATTTGAGGAAAATCTTTGTTTATTTCTACATTTTAATTTAAGAAACTTAGTATTTAAAAAAAAAATATTTCCTATTTTTAATAAAGTATATTGTCTTATAACAAAATAATGTAGTGTTAGAAACACTATTGAATTCTTCCCATTTTAATTCAAGCAATATATTATTTCGAATAAAAATATTTTATATTTTGAATAATGCATATGCTTATATCATGAAACAATATAGTTTTAGCAGCACTCTTGCATATTTCCTCACTCTATTTAAGCAACATAGTATTTCGAATAAAATATTTGGTATCTTGAATAAAGTATTTGCTTATTTCATGAAACAATACAATTTGAGCAACACCATTGCATATTTCCACATCTTATTTCGAGCAACATAGTATTTCGAATAAAATATTTGGTATTTTGAATAAAGTATTTGCTTATTTCATAAAACAATACAATTTGAGCAGCACCATTGCATATTTTCCCATTTTATTTCAAGCAGCATAGTATTTAGAATAAAATATTTGGTATATTGAATAAAGCATTTGCTTATTTCATGAAACAATACAATTTGAGCAACACCATTGCATATTTCCACACTTTATTTCGAGCAACATAGTATTTCGAATAAAATATTTGGTATTTTGAATAAAGTATTTGCTTATTTCATAAAACAATACAATTTCAGCAACACCATTGCATATTTTCCCATTTTATTTCAAGCAACATAGTATTTCGAATAAAATATTTGGTATTTTGAATAAAGTATTTGCTTATTTCATGAAACAATACATTTGAGCAATACCATTGCATATTTCCGCATTTTATTTCAAGCAACATTATATTTCGAATAAAATATTTGGTACTTTGAATAAATTATTTGCTTATTTCATAAAACAATACAATTTGAGCAACACCATTGTATATTTTCCCATTTTATTTCAAGCAACATAGTATTTCGAATAAAATTTTTGGTATTTTGAATAAAGTGTTTGCTTATTTCATGAAACAATACAATTTGAGCAGCACCATTACATATTTGCACATTTTATTTTAAGCAACTTAATATTTAGAATAGAATATTAGATAATTTGAGTAAAGTAATTTCTTAATTAATGAAACAATACAATTTGAGCAATATTATTGTACATCTCTTCATTTCATTTACAGCAATATAGTCTTTTGAACAAAATATTTGCTATTTTGCATAAAGCATTTGTTTATTTCATGAAACAATACAGTTTGAGCAACAACATTGCATATTTCCAGATTTTATTTCAAGCAACATAGTATTTCGAATAAAATATTTGGTATTTTGAGTAAAGCATTTGCTTATTTAATGAAACAATACAATTTGAGCAACGCCATTGCATATTTCCGCATTTTATTTCAAGCAACATAGTATTTCGAACAAAATATTTGGTATTTTGAATAAACTATTTGATTATTTCATGAAACAGTACAATTTGAGCAACACTATTGCATATTTCCACACTTTATTTCAAGCAATATAGTATTTCAAATAAAATATTTGGTATTTTGAATAAAATATTTGCTTATTTCATGAAACAATACAATTTGAGCAACACCATTGCATATTTCCGCATTTTACTTCTAGCAACATAGTATTTTGAATAAAATACTTAGTTATTTTGAATAAAGCATTTGCTTATTTCATGAAACAATACAATTTGAGCAACACTATTGCATATATCCACATTTTATTTCAAGAAACATAGTATTTCGAATAATATATTTGATATTTTGAATAATGCATTTGCTTATTTCACAAAACAATACAATTTGAGCAAAACTATTGCATATTTCCGTATTTTACTTCATGCAGCATAGTATATCGAAAAAAGTATTTGATATTTTTAATGGAGCATTTGTTTATTTCATGAAATAATACAACTTGAGAAACACCATTGCATATTTCTACACTTTATTTCAAGCAACATACTATTTCAAATAAAATATTTAGTATTTTGAATAAAGAATTTGTTTATTTCATGAAACAATACAATTTGACCAAAACGCTATTGTATATTTCCGCATTTTATTTCAAGAAACATAGTATTTCGAATAAAATATTTAGTAATTTTGAATAAAGCATTTGCTTATTTTATAAAACAATACAATTTGAGCCATACTATTGCATATATCCACATTTTATTTCATAGCAACATAGTATTTCGAATAATATATTTGATATTTTGAATAAAGCATTTGATTATTTAATGAAACAATACCATTTGAGCAACACCATTGCATATTCTTGCATTTTATTACAAGCAACATAGTATATCGAATAAAATATTTTGTATTTTAAATAATGCAATTACTTATTTCATAAGACAATACAGTTTGATGAGCCTTTTCCCTAGATAACTGGGAGAAAGGTGGTGGTGTGGAGGGGGCAAGTATGATCCTCCGTTCCAAAATAGATAGAGTATTAAGATGATAATTTCAGGGGGGTTGTTGGACAACACCAGAACACACTATGTTCATTAAGATTGTCAATATTGTATAACATCAATACATAAAAGGTATTTAATTGAAACATTGAGGATATATTCAGAGGTTGGGGGGGGGGGCATGGACAGTGCATGAACTTGAAACAGGGTTCAGAATGATAACGTTATGAATGAAGATTTCTTTTTTTGTTCAAAGAAACATACGACTAGTTCTATTCTGGTGGACGTTGAAGATACTAAAAGCACTGAAATGAATCTAAGAGTACTCACTGTTGCAGTAGAAATGCCAAGGGGGCATTGTTTAGCCATTGAATGGGATGAGTATGCTCGTGAGATAATGAATACAATTGAGAATAAGAGGAAGGAGACCACTAATACAACAAAGGAAGTTAAAGACATTGATATATTGAACACATTGAGAATAAGAGGAAGGAGATCACTAATACCCCCACCAAAGAAATTAAAGACAGTGATATAAGGAATACCATTGAGAATAAGAGGAAGGAAATTGCTAATGCCGCTAAGGAAAAAGCTAAAGTATTCTGTTCATGTTTGTAAATTTTATTAATATTAATAAAAAATGTATATTTTTATGTATATAATTCTTTTTTATTATGTAGAAAACGTTAATAGAGGGTTAATGGAAATTATGATTTAATCTATAGGCCTATTTCAGGAAGAAAATACTTCAACATTTTGGTTAGACTATGGTGTACCTTCTTACACACACGCGAGTTTCCCCTTTTCGCTATATTGAATTTTACACATATATTAATCTTGAGCAAGTATACAATATGACTTCAGATATATATAGACTTTAAGAGCTTTTAAATGAAACTGTGAAATATAATAGTGACAATGATTTGAATCAGTATTTAAAAATAGTGAGATAGCAATGTTATTATTATTATTATTGTATTTTTTAAAATCAAAATCTTTTTAAATACTTTTTTTTAATTATATAGATTAAAGTAAGTACGATTTATGTTCCTTATCAGCTTTTGCAGTGTAGTCAGAATTTTATTTATGCTAAATATGAAATAGAACGATATTATCATTCTATCCTCTCTGCTATGAAAGAAGCTGAAAAATTTGTGTCCCAGTAAAGCGAATCCGAAAGAATACTAAAAAGCCTCTTTGGTCACTTGACCCTAACCTTAAGGCCTGTAAAAATAAAGCTAAATTTTGGCTAAAAATTTGGACAGATTGTGGTCGGCCCAGGTTCAGTAATGTTTTTCTTATTAAACAGAAAACTATATTAGAAATTAAGAAGTTTCTAAAAAGTGTCCGATACCGAGGGCTTGTTTTTCCATCTTCGCCTAAAGATTGGAGGAAAGTAATTAATTCAAGCAAAACATATGATTCTGATGTAAGTAGTAATGATATTCTACCAAGTTCTTGGCATGCATACTATTCGAAGATTTTCTCCGTTTTGAATTACTCTGTTCATAGAAAGTTTGGTGAAGCGTTTGTTAAAATTGTCCCTAGATTTCTAAGTCAGCGCTTTGTTTTGCTTATATCGCGTTGTGAGGTTTTGAATGCTTTGAATCATCTTAAGTCGAAATCTATTGAT
The DNA here is from genome assembly GCF_049724085.1 of Artemia sp. Qi Xiang Cuo. Lineage (NCBI taxonomy): Eukaryota > Metazoa > Arthropoda > Branchiopoda > Anostraca > Artemiidae > Artemia > Artemia sp. Qi Xiang Cuo. The sequence continues at coordinate 2,060,879 of NW_028297441.1, forward strand.
GCTGATGGTATCTCTAAAATGCATCTAACTCCCCAATGTGCTGAACTTGTGTCACATCTTGCGCGTTTGTTTCTAATGTGCTTGGCATCTTCTGTCGTCCCGGAAAGCTTTTTGTGTGGCAGCTGGACTTCAATTTTAAAAAGAGGTAAACCGCCAACAGATTGCTCTTCCTACCGTCCAGTTTCTGTTTCTTGCAATATTAGCAAGGTCTTCAAGTATATTCTTTTACCTAATTTAACTCGAAATATTTCTTTCTTTGGTGAAAATCAACTTGGTTTCAGACCTGGTGTGGGGTGTCATTATGTTCATCGTGTCCTTTCTTCTATTCTACTTTCTAATTCTTCTAAGGGTAAAGGCGTATATCTCTGTACACTTGATCTTTCAATGGCTTTTGATTCTGTTGTTCATAACCAGCTTTTCTTTTCTTTGGCTTTTTTTGGTGTTAATTTCTCGGTTATTTACCTTCTACGGTTTTGGTATTCTAATGCTTACCTCCGCCTGAAATCTTCTCCAGAAACAACTATTAATGTGCTTCGTGGTGTTGGGCAGGGAGGTGTTTTATCACCAACCCTGTTCAAAATTTGTATTTCTACTGTTCTGGAAAAGATCTCAGGCACTTATTTTTCCGGTTCTACTGATATTTCTTACATTGCCTATGCTTATGACATTCTGTTGATTAGTCGTACTAAATCTGCTCTTTCTGTGATGGTTTCCTTAGTTTCTCAGTCTTTCCAAAATATTTGTCTATCCCTGAATCTTTACATGTGTGAATTCTTATCTTATAATCTGTCTTCGTCTACTCCTCTGGTATGTAATGAATTTTCTGTACTTTCTGTCTCTTCCTTTCGGTGGCTTGGTATTACTGTTTCTAATTCTCTAGCTCTCTTTCGTAAACAGATTGTTGCTGATTCAGTAAGAAAAATTCAGTTCAGTTATTCAAAAAAGGTAGCAAACCGTGGAAAATATAACAGAAAAGCTCTTGGGCGCTTATTCTTGACTTTTTCTGATCATTCTGTGCTTTATTTTTCGGGTGTTCATTCTGTTCTTAAGCTAAAGGATTTAAAAAAGATTAAAGTTACTTTTCAAATTTTGCAAATTTCTTCTTTCTCTGCCGCCATGGACTAGAAATCGGTATCTAGTTAAAAGTTTTTATGTTATGGATGTAACTCAAAAGCTCGGTGACCTACACAAAAAGCTTTCTGCAGATGCATTTTGTAAATTTGGCCCTGACCACGGTCTTTTACAGTTCTTTTCTTAGTTTAATTCAATTGCTAGTGTTTGCCGAGTTCTTTTTGTTTTTCTTTTTTATTATTGTGTACTCCACTTGTACTACTTTTTGTTAGTTGTGGGTAATAGATTATTGATTGATTGATTGATAGAGAACGTTAATAGAGAGTCAACGAAAATCATGATTTAATCTATATTTCAGGAAGAAAATACTTCAATATTTTAGTTAGAATATGGTGTACATTCTTACACACACACACACGAATTTGTCTTACCCTCTTCACTACATTGTATTTTACGCATGTATTAAGGATAATCTTGAGCAAGTATACAATATGACTTCCGATATACATAGACTAGAAGAGCTTTTAAATGAAACTGTAAAATATAATAGTGACAATGATTTGAATCAGTATTTAAAAATAGTGAGATAGCAATGTTATTATTATTATTGTATTTTTGAAAATCAAAATGTTTTGAAATACTTTTTTTTAATTATATAGAGAACGTTAATAGATAGTTAAAGGGAAATCATGTTTTTATCTATATTTCAGGAAGAAAATACTTCAAAATTTTAGTTAGTATATGGCGTACCTTCTTCCACACACACACACGAGTTTGTCTGACCCTCTTCGCTACATTGTATTTTACGCACGTATTAAGGATGATCTTGAGCAAGTATACAATATGACTTCAGATATACATAGACTAGAAGAGATTTTAAATGCAACTGTGAAATATATTAATGACAATAATTCGAATTAGTATGTGAAAATAGTGCGATAACAATGTTATCATTATTGTATTTTTGAAAATAGAAATGTTTTGAAATAATTTTCTTTTGATATGTAACTAAAACCTTTAATTATAGATTAATATAGAACATTAATATAGAATCTTTTAATTGATGACTAAGAATCAAAACTTAATATGGTAAATTCCAAATCTTTTAATTGATGACTGAGTATCAAAACTTAATGTGGTAAATTCCAAATCTTTTAATTGATGACGGAGTATCAAAACTTAATATGGTAAATTCCAAATCTTTTAATTGATGATTGAATATCAAAAATTAATAAGAAAACACTTTCGCATAGAAGAAACTCAGCTAATAGATAAATATGATATCTTAAGCTTCTTAAAACATTCTAATGATACTGATAAAGTAAAATAAATTTTAAGCAATGTTATGGCGCTACTTTGAGGGTAAATAATTTTTAAACATCAAAATATAAACTATTATTTATATTTTTTCTTTTGTTTTTTTTTCTTTCTCTTTATGTGTTTAGTATGTTTTATTTTGATGTAAGTTAAGTTTTCTTTTAAAAAAGAACATTTTTTGTTTCATTTTCTCTTTTTTTTTCCGTTGAGAAAGGCTCCCGGACGTGGGGCCGAGATATTCGGAGTTTTTGTGTTTATTTAATTGTTTTGTATTTCACTGCTTTATAGAAAATTAAAACCCGTTTTTCTTGTTTAAAAATTTTTTGTAAATGGAAAAGCAGTGTGGTCTAAGGAATTAGTTACTCAATATAATCAATGGTAAAAGTGCCGGAAACACTAATTTCATTTTTGCTGACTACCCGCCTGCCTTCTCCACAGACACTTGTATATTTCTCTACGCTTCATTTGTGGAAACATCTCGGGTTGGTAATTCAAATGTTCCCCTCCTAAGAGTTCTTGAACGAAAAACCAATCAAGGGCATATTCATCACTACAAT
>NW_028297441.1:2064323-2103181 GCF_049724085.1 Artemia sp. Qi Xiang Cuo
TTTTGGAGTTTCATTTATTTATTGATACTGATTTGGGGTATTTGTATGCTTGGTAGATTATATGATAGTCCGGACACCAGGTGTTGAAAATATGAACCATTTCACGACGGAATGGGGCTGCTACGAGAATTAGCCTACCCTCCACCCCCCTAAATTGACCATGCGGATTCAAAAATACCAATGGCACTTGCTTACGAGTGGTGGAACACTCCGAAACTTGACATTTTATTATATTTTGGTGTTTCATGCAAGAAAATGCATGTTCCGCAAAGTTTGAGGTGCAGTTTTTCCACTCAAATAGAAATGCCTAGAAGCCATAGAATGTTTTCATAACAAACTAACACGATTAGTTACAAAAAATGGCAGGGTTGAAAAAAATGGCAAAGCTATATGAGTCTTGAACAGTCTTGGAGAGTATAAACAAAATCAAATTGAATATTAGATATATAATGATATTAATTGTTGAAAGATCCATGAAAGATGTTGAAAGGCAGTATCGTAGAAACTTCAAAAAAGGCTCATTCGATTGGAAATTCCGAGAGCTAGTGCGCTTTGTAATAGTCAAAAGTGATTTGAGGGCAACTAACCCCCCTCTCACGCCCACCTTTTCCCCAAACACATCCAATCAAAATTTTAAGACAGCCATTTTATTAAACGTAGTTTTAAGTTTTTAAAATTAGGTCTTTGAGGATTACAACTCCCCCAAAGGCCTCAGGGCAAGGGTTGTAATTTAAGGATTCTTCGAATCCTTCATATTATTTCTTATGGAAGGGATGCTCGTATAAACTTTAGAGAGGAATGATTTGATTGAAAATTGAAAGTTTTTGTTCACTTTTTAAGGGTCAAAAGAGATTGAAGGGCAACTAGCCCCTCTCCCTCCTCCACGCCCTAAATGCATCAGATAAAGACTTTGAAATAGACATTTTGTTAAAATAGTTCAAAGTTCTGATAACAAAAAACTCCAGTGTCGACACAGCCCACCAGGGCCCAGGGGTAGGCGTTGTAAGTTATGCCCTGGGGCATAACTTATTAAGGGGGACTTATAACTTATGAGAAGGGGTTTTGTATGGGAAGAACACATAGGAAATCTATTATAATTATCCAATTATAAGGTTAAAATACATACTCTGTGATAGATGCAAAATTGCTCTGGCACACAAATTCCTATTAAGGTCAATTCCAAACAGTAGTAATCCCTCTGTGTCAGCAAGTGAAATGGTCTAAACCTTCTTATTGGAGCTACTTTTTCAATCCAGTCATTGTTGTCAATCGCTGTTCACAAATTATGCAACCTGTCTATTGTTCATGTATAAGATTTTTATCAAAGAGGTTATCGTTTATACTTTGAAAAAAACCTCATTCGATTTAAATTGAAAGTTCTAGATCCGTTTTTTAAAGTCAAGAATAATCGGACAGTAAGTACATCCCACCCCTCCATGCCATAAAAACTTGAAACTTTTTGCAATAAAAAACAAACGAAAATTAACTAAAAAAAAACTTTCCAAAAATAATTTTTCAAAGAAAAGTAAAGGCCATTTTAAACTTAAGCTCAGTAGATACAAATACCTGTTAAACTTCAAACTCAAAATGACCAGAAATTACTATTAAAGAATAAATGAAACCCAAAACGAACAGAAATTAAATAAACAATCATAGCAAAAAACATACAACAACTAATAATATAAATGAATAAATAGATCTTAAAGCGATTAATGCTTCGATTGAATATGAAAAGCAAGCTTAAAACGAAAACAAATATTTTGCTATTAAAGTAAAAATGAAACTCAACCGAAAAGAAATTATACAAACAATCAATGCAAACAATCATACAATATATATTAATTTAAATGAATAAACAAATCTTAAAACGAGTGAAACTTAAATTGAATATGCAAATCAAGTTTGAATCGAATAAAAATAAACCTACTGCGTCATTGGCGCTTTACTGAAAACGAATTATATTACAAATGTTTTCTTTTGTACTTAATATTGAAAATGAATATTAAAATTACGGTAAAATTTTGAACTGATGAGCTTTTAGCAATTAATATCATTATGCATCAAATATTCAGTTTAATTTATTAGTTCTTTTCAAGATTGGTCAAGACAACTATAGTTTCACTACAAGCAAAATTTGGTTACTGCCCCCTTCTTTAACTGTAAAAACCTAAAGCCTTCTGCGTCATTGGTGCTTCACTGAAAACGAATTACTCGTATATTACAAATTTATTATTTTCCAGTTCTTACAGCATTGAAAATTAAAATTACAGTGAAAAAAATCTTGAACTGATGGATCTTTCAACAATTAATATCATTATATATCTAATATTCAATTTGATTTTGTTTATACTCTCCAAGACTGTTCAAGACTCATATAGTTTTGCCATTTTTTTCAACCCTGCCATTTTTTGTAACTAATCGTGTTAGTTTGTTATGAAAACATTCTATGGCTTCTAGGCATTTCTATTTGAGCGGAAAAACTGCACCTCAAACTTTGCGGATCATGCAATTTCTTGCATGAAACACCAAAATATAATAAAATGTCAAGTTTCGGAGTGTTCCACCACTCGGAAGCAAGTGCCATTGGTATTTTTGAATCCGCATGGTCAATTTAGGGGGGTGGAGGGTAGGCTAATTCTCGTAGCAGCCCCATTCCGTCGTGATATGGTTCACATTTTCAACACCTGGCGTCCGGACTATCATATAATCTACCAAGCATACAACTTCCCCAAATCAGTATCAATAAATAAATGAAACCCAAAACGAACAAAAATTAAAATAAATATTAGAGTCAAACTCAAAGCGAGCATAAATTAAAGTGAGTAGGGTTCAAAACCCCTATGCTTTCTAAAAGCCAGAATATAATTTGGACTTTAATGAAAAAAAATTCAAATGAGTTTACCCTTGTAAAACCTTCCTTAGGGGCTCGTAATGTTTTATTTATGCTATTGCAAGATCCTTTTTAATTGTTCCGAGTCTCAGGTATCCAAGGTTCATTGCCTAAATATTCCCAAAATTTAAAACTTATTAATATTTTGTTTAGGGGAAGTGATTGCCCATTCGCTCCTGCTATAAGCCAAACCAGCTGCTACTGTATTGTAACGTTCTAGTGGCTCATTCCCAATACCTAGCTAAGGCTGAACTTTTTCCCATGACATTTCTCCTCTTTTTGCGATAATTACTCATTTTGGGCAATAGGAAATAAGTTTCTAATATAGGAAATACGGCAAATGTCTAATTTGCCTCAAAGTTTGCAGTTACTATTATCCTAGACTTCCGTTTCTCCAACGGCACACTCGGGGTTAGTAAGTAGCCTTTGATCTCCCCTCAAGTAAGTCCCTGCAAAGATATCCTCCCACTCGTGGACATGACTCGTCTAAAGAGCTCTTTTTTAACGTTCTCACGTCTAACGGAGTATGAGTTATTTCTTTTGGGGAAACTGGTCAAATTTCAGATTTAATTTCAGATTTATCTCTGTCCTAGTGAAAGTAAGATGAGGGGGTATGTATATTCTTTCCTGGGGGGGGGGGGAAGAATAATAAAACTAAAAATTCGAAAATTTTAATATTAGGCTTCCTGTTATTCAAGGGCATGAATGAATGATTTTGTTCAGTGATTAAATCCGTACAGAGTATTTCACTATTTAATCTACAAAATATAGCATAAAATATCAAAAACTGAAAATCACAAGCAAAATACTAAAAATCACAAAGAAACAAGGAAAAAGGAAAAACAATAAGTTGACAACAATTATTAGCACTTAATAATAATTAACTTTGACTTACTTAACTTGACTTAAGGCTCCTGCCGAGGGTTCGGCGTAGAGAACGATGAGACTAGGCGCCTCCAGGTTGACCTATCGCTTGCCAGGATCGCAGCTTCCTCCACCGGGATGTGGGCTTGGGTGAGGAATTCATCGGCTCTGTCTTTACACCTAGTGTTTGGGCGTCCCCTGGGACGTTTCTATCCATGTAGGGTGGTGTCGAAATCGAATGTAACCCTTGCCGGGGCGTCTCGTGGCATGCAAAGGAGGTTGCCGTACCACCGAACAGTACGCTGGGCAAGCTGCGTTGAGAAAGGAGTTTGAGCCGTACGTGATAGGAGAGTCTGGTTGCTAACGAGGTCAGTCCAGTGAAGTCTTTCGATTCTTCAGAGATGTTTCGTCTGAGCGAAATCGACGGCGCTGAGGATAGATTTGGCAGCTGCCCACGTCTCCGCTCCATACAGCAGGACGGTGCTGACTGACGCATTGTAGATGCGCATTTTGGTAAATCGGCTTATGTTTGGCTTTCGCCAGATGCTGCTAAGCCTCCCAACAAGTGCTGAAGCCTTGGCAATTCGAGATGAAAGCTCTTTTGTGATCAAGCCATCATTCGACAGAATAGATCCCAGGTAAGTGAAGTCTTCAACCACATCTACTCGGTTGCTTCCGATGTTGACTTCCTTTACAGTAGAACGGGACGTGGGGGGCTCAAGGAGCATAACTTTGGTTTTCTGCCAGTTGATTTTGGAGGCAGAGGGCGGTCGTCCGGAATGAGGCAGACTAGGTATGCTGACCACGTGCCTCTGGATATGGGGTTTTCCCGAACTAAACGCTCCATGTTAATGGGCAGCCTCAACCTTATGAGGTTGGTGGAGCCCATCACAGGGACTTTCAGTATATAGGCAAGTCCTAGCTCTAATTAGATCCCAGGCCTAGGGTCAGTTGGGCCTGCAACCCTCCACCCGAAAATTTTACCGCAACGAAAAATGAAATGAATAATAATTAACTGAAGAAAAAAAAATTATGCAATATCTAGTCTCATTGTTTGGTTCAAGTATTCGAAAACGGCATACCGAGCCTCTTTGATGAACCAGATAACATTAATATTAAAATTATTAGAGTAAGAAAAACCTTGTAAATTAAATTGCATGTCAGTTCTTTCATTTTCAAAAAATTTACCCTCAAAAAGATAATGATATAAAGTCTCCTCGTTACCACAATCACAATTGGAACAATCACTTTTATTAATTCTGCCTAAAAATTAATTTAATTTACCGTGACCACTTACAATTTGTGTCAGTTTATAATTAGGAGTAATTTTTGTGACTTGAAGAAGGTCAGTATGATCAGTAAAAACTGAAGGGTCCAGGGCTTAACAGCTTGGCAGAATAACTCATACCATTTCATACATAGGTTTTTACCTAAGGTTTTCCTAATTTCAATTAAATTATTAGAAGAAGAAAAGGAACTACCGAATAGAAAATTTACTTGCGAGTCTGTATAATGTGACAGATCATTTATATTATAATTTTTTAAGCTACTGAGGGGTGGCCAGTAATCGGGCATTTCTATCTTTAGATATCTGGTGAGATATATCTCTTTGGCTCTATAATCGATAGGAAGGCAACCAGCTAAAGCCGTTAGTATCTCAGTTGTAGCTGAAAAAAAAGCTGTGGAAAACTAAATCATTGACAGTCTTTGGACAGACACTAACTTTTTTACAATTTTTTTTTTATTCTGCGTTGACAGCCATACGGGTATAGCATACAAAATGGTGGATTCAATAGCAGCTTTGTATAATTTTCTTAGGGCAAATAGTTTAAGACCCCAAGTGGTTCTGGCGGCACATAACAATTTTGTTGATTATTGCTTTGGTGACTTTTATTTTGCTTCCAACATAATCATTTCATAGTAATTTTCTATCAAGAATTAAGCCCTAAGTACCTCACTTTATCGCTTATTGGTATTCTATGGCTTAAAAACCGAAGATTAATCTGTGGGATTTCTCTTTTCTTTGTAAAGATGATAGCTTCGCATTTATTAACATTAAATTTAATCTATTTTCATCAGCCCATTTTTTCTAATAGTTTAAATATCTTTTGTTCAGTATGATTTTTTATATTGACATCTTTATAATATATTGTTATACATAAATCTTCATAATAAGATTGTATAGTACATAATGTCAGTAGCTATGAAATAAGAAAATCATCCATATTCAAATACAATAAGAACGGAGAGAGTCTGCTTCCTTGTGGGCAAGATTTTTGAAGGATACGAGTTATATTAGCAGCTTTATCACCATAAGAAACTGATCGATCTGATAGATAACTTTTAATAAACATAACTAGACGAGTAGGGCAACCTAAATCTAATAGTTTTTTGTTTTTTTTAATCCCGGGGTGCCATGCATTGTCGAAGGCCTATTTGATATCAAAGAGAAGACAAAGTGTAAATTTTTTCAACTTATTATTTTCTTCCAATGTTGTGACGAGTTTATCCAGAGCATCTATTGTTGATTTACCATTAACAAATCCAAACTGGTTGTTAGAAATCCAGTCCTTATTAATACTTAAATCATTCAAAAAATATTATATGACTCCTTCTAAAATTCTGACTACAACTGGTATCAAGCTGAGAAGTGTATAAGAAGAAGGTCAGCCGTCACTGATTCTCCCTTGTTTAGTACTAACACTAAGTTTAGCGCTTTCCAAATCCCTTGAAAAATACTTTATGTTCAAATATGCATTATATATTTTAATTAAAGTGGGAGCCAAGACATAAAAATTTTTTTTAATAACTATATTGACGATACCATCTAAGCCAGGAGCTTTCAAGGGTTTAAGAGAATTAAATAGCATCATGTAATGAATCAGTTGTTATTGGTGACAGGTTATCTTGGTTATTATCAAATACATATTCAAGTTGATCTCGAATCTGGCAGTGATAAGAAGTTTCCGTTGAGCGGTCATCGGAGGTAAACCATTTGTCAAAGAATAACTCACCAGCGTCCTGGTATTATTTGGCGAACACGCACTTCAATATTGCAAGATGGATGTGAGATCCAAAAGGGGGGGGGTTAGAGACGTTTGGCGTGAGGTTTAAAACGAGTTATCCGCTCACTGTGTTTGAAACAAAATTATTAAAGGTTGTAATTTTATTTGAATACAGTCTTTTTTTCATTTTAATAAAATGATAATTTTCATCAGCTGAGTGAATTTTAAATTTTTTTAATGCTCTTCTATAATTACGCCTTTATTCAGTTAATTTTGGGGTCCACCATCTTGTATACTTGTTGTGAACGATTTTTTTTTTCTCAGGTATTACAATATTAATTCCGATTTGTATTGTATTTTTAAGGCTTTCAACACAATTGTCAATCTCCTGTTTATTTTCCAAAGACATGGAAAAAATATCGTCGACATTATCTAAAATATGTTTGCTAAATACATTCCAATTTGTTTTCTTGTAATTGAAACATGGATCAGTCAAACTTATAATAGAGGAGTCGTGAGAGGTGCACCTTAACTTAAAAGAAATGTAGCCGTGATCTGAAAGACTAGGGCAAGTTAATATTTTCCAATCATAAAATCACGGGACAAAGGATTTCCGACGGCGGTTATATCCGGGCTCGCGGTATTGAATCTTATATATGTTGCTACTGATGGATCCTTTACAACAACTAATGGCAAACACGCGAAAAACAATTCCATTTCAGCCCCTTTCCCGTCCGTAATATTACTAGAAAGCCAAAGAGGGCTTCTGACATTAAAATCCCCACCTAAAATTAATGTAGACCTATTTCCTAATGTCTCAATCGGAGATAGACATAAGGAGGAATCTTTTTAACAATGGTTGCTGCGCTATAAAATTTTTTCGAAGGATCAAATTTAGAAAAACACCGGTAATTTGGTGGTACCGAGGAGACTTTTAAATTTTTATTTGCGTATGGCTCTTGAACTAAAATAACATCTGGTTTAATTATCTCAATATTTTTATACAATTCTAATAAAGCTACATACGAGTGTTGTAAATTAATCTGAAGAAATGATAAATTATGTACTTGTGATGCGCTATGCATTTACGTTGTGTAGTCGATATTTTTTTTAATTGATCAGTTATTTCTCGAGCGATTGGACACTTTTTATAGTCGTACGATGGATGTGGTTCACTTTTTACCTGTCGTTTATAGCATGAACAAAAGCCCGGACGGCTAACAGGGTTGCCAACTGGACATATTTTATGTCCAAAGGACATATTCCTATCCGCTGGGACGTCATAATAGGGCCAACAAGGAATATGTCCTTGGAACGTGAGGCATATAAGGAACATATTCTACAAATTTATGATATACAATACAATATTTCCCAGTTGAATACATATTTTTGTAAAAAAAATTGTCATTTATCACCAAAGCAGTGTTGAAACTACTTATCTATCACTTAATTTACTTAACTACTTAATTTCTACCAATTTTTTTTGTTTTATACAGTGTTTTCCGGAGTCGCTTGCTCTTTACCGCAGACAACAATCTGAAAATACTCTTTAAATTCTTTAAAAGTTTTTGTTCTTTCATCTATAAACGGTTTTATTTTCCCTTTCTTTTATGCTAAAGTCAAAATAATTGACTAGCAGGCACCTTTTTTGTTAACAATCGCTTCTGGCTTTCAATAGTCAAGCAAAAACATTTATCTATTTATCTAGTATTACAAACTGAAAATGAAAAAGTTAGCAGAAAAAAAAATTTGTAGTCTTAACGATCTGAAATCAATTTGATATCAATAGACGTATCAAAAAAATTAGCTTATTGTTCTGATTCGAAATATATAACATTCATTAAGTTTAGTGTTGCCCATCAAAGACTACAGACCTGATAAAATTTACCAAATTTTCGAAAAAGGTGGAAAATACCCCCTATAAGTCAAATGATCTTAATGGACATCCCGCCATCACATTAAGCGTATTAGAGAATCATATTGTCAAGGTTCCAATCTCCTATATATTAAAATGTGAAATTTTGTAGTGTTTGCCAGAAGAAGGATCGCGGATTCGTGCTTATTTGTTGTTGTTGTTGCTATTTACAGGAGTGATCGTGTTGAAACAATGGTACTAGAATATCGTAAAATGGCTCGTTCTAACGAAAATTTTAAGGTCCAGTGTCCTTTTTAAATGTCCTTTTAATTGGAGGACAACTAGCACCCTTTCCACACCCTTTTTTCTTGAAAGTCGTCAGTAGAAAAGGGGGTACCAGTCGTGACCCTACATAATTTATGCATGTTCTTATGGTTTTTGTCACTGAGAATGAAAAAACAGGGTTTTTCTCACTTTGATGTATTTTCATGGTTTATTAATTCTAATGGGGTCAATGACACCTCTTTCAAGGTCGATTTATTTCTTGTTTGTCCAGGTGTAATGACACTGGGGATGAAGTTTGCACATGCGCATTGACGGTGGGGAGAGATGTATTGATCCGGGATTCGAGGGTGAAGTGGATTTCCGAGAACTTGATTTACATAATCGGTGGGGAATGTATTGATCTAGGACTCGAGGAGGAAGTGAATTTCTGAGAAATTGATTTACATAATCGGTGGGGGAATGTATTGATCCGATAACGGGAACAGGATCACGTGTCTCCCTCTAAGCCAATCAGGGAGTCGATTACATAAGGTTTCCCATTACATCACAATTTATGCATGTTTTTATGGTTTTGTCACTGAGAATGAAAAACAGGATTTTTCTCACTTTGATGTATTTTCATGGTTAGATTTCTGAGAAATTGATTCACAAAATATAGGGTAAATATTGATTTACGAAAGGGGAATTGAGAAACAAATATGGCTTCTTTGGTCCTTAGGTCGGAGGAATAAATGGTCTTTATGTCACAGAGGTAATTAATATTCTGTTTTTTAAATATGGCTTCTTTGATCTTTAATGTCAGGAATTAGAAATAACATCACTTGTTATCTTGGAATTATGCGGGAGTCTAAAGAGATGGAAAAATCCTTTTTTAAATACGGCTTCTCTGATCTTTAAGTCAGAGAGATAAATTGATATTCTATCTAAACCTTAATAGTTTAGCTAGGAACACCTATGAGATTAACGCGGGAAAGGGTTTCCTAGGAATTTCAAATGTGACAGCGCAGGGATGCCAAAACAAAGGAACACGCAGAAATTACTTTTAGGGGATTATTTGGGCGAAAAAGTTTGAGACATTTTAGGAGATGATTTAAGCAAAACCGTTTGAGGCATTTCAGAAGACGATTTAGAAGATGATTTGAGGGTGAAACTCTGTGGTCATTATAATACACAAGTTCCATTTGAAAAGTCTTGTGAGGTCCCTTACCCCAACAACCCACCTACCCCAACACCAAAGGGCCCCAGACCCCTAAAGGGCCCCTGGTCCATACCCAACCCCAAAGGGCCCCAATCCCCCCAACCCCAATGGGCCCCATCCCCCCAGACCCTCAAAGGGCCCCGACCCCCTGGAACCCCAAAGGGCCCCTGATCCCCGGGCCCCCAAAGAGCCCCCCAAACCCCCGTCGCTCCTTACTTTCAGTTAAAAAAAACTATTTTTTTTTATTTAATCTATTAAAGGCCCTAACAATTTAGGTTCTGCATAAATCCTTTTGCAGAAGTAATTTAGTGAAATCACGACATGATGCAAGAAAAAAAAGTACATAAAAAATTTTCAGGTGAGGGGTTCGAACCCACGACCCCGTATGGGGACCAGATCCTAAGTCTGGCACCTTAACAACTCGGCCAACCTGACGTGTAAACAATTCTTGATCCTATTCATATTGTAATTCAGTTTTGTCCATTTTCAATATAACAAAACAAGAAATAGCCTCATACACTGAGGGTAGCTTAATTTGGTCAAAAGCCTGGGGGGGGGTAAAGTTGGAGCCAATTTTCCCAAATCAAGTGAAAATAAGTAAAAAATAAAAAATAAAAACATAGTTTTAGCTTGGAGTCTTAGCTTAGAGTTTTTGTTTAAGTTCTAGTTTAGTTTAGTTTTAGTTAAGAGTTTAGAGTTTTACCTTAGAGTCTTAGCTTAGAGTTTTATTTAGATTTAAAGTTTAGTTTAGTTATAGTTAAAAGTTTAGAGTTTTTAGCTTAGAGTCTTAGCTTAGAGTTTTTGTTAGAGTTCTAGTTTAGTTTAGTTATAGTTAAGAGTTTGGAGTTTTACCTTAGACTCTTAGCTTAAAGTTTTTGTTAGAGTTGAAGTTTACTTTAGTTTTAGTTAAGAGTTTAGAGTTTTAGCTTAGAATCATAGCTTGGTTTTTAGTTAGAGTTCTAGTTTAGCTTAGTTTTAGTTTATAGTTTTAGCTTTGAGTCTTAGCTTAGAGTTTTAGTTAGAGTTGAAGTTTTGTTTAGTTATAGTTAAGAGTTTAGAGTTTTAGCTTAGAGTCTTAGCTTAGAGATTTAGTTAGAGTTGAAGTTTACTTTAGTTTTACTTAAGAGTTTAGAGTTTTTATATTAGAGTCTTAACTTAGAGTTTTAGTTAGAGTTGAAGTTTAGTTTAGTTTTAGTTAAGAGGTTAGAGTTTTAGATTAGAGTCTTAGCTTAGAGTTTTAGTTAGAGTTGAAGTTTAGTTTAGTAATAGCTAAGAGTTTTAGCCTAGAGTCTTAGCTTAGACTTTTAGCCTAGAGTCTTAACTTAGAGTTTTAGTTAGAGTTGAAGTTTAGTTTAGTTATAGTTAAGAGTTTAGAGTTTTACCTTAGAGTCTTAGCTTAGGGTTTTAGTCAGAGTTGAAGTTTACTTTAGTTTTAGTTAAGAGTTTTAGCTTAGTATCTTAGCTTAGATTTTTAGTTAGAGTTGAAGTTTAGTTTAGTTTTAGTTATAAGTTTAGAGTTTTACCTTAGAGTCTTAGCTTAGAGTTTTAGTTAGAGTTCTAGTTTAGTTTAGTTTTAGTTAAGAAATTAGAGTTTTACCTTAGAGTCTTAGCTTAGAGTTTTACCTTAGAGTTGAAGTTTAGTTTAGTTATAGCTAAGAGTTTAGAGTTTTTTGCTTAGAGTCTTAGCTTAGAGTTTTAGTTAGAGTTCTAGTTTAGTTTAGATATAGTTAAGAGTTTGAAGTTTTACCTTAGAGTCTTAGCTTAGAGTTTTAGTTAGAGTTGAAGTTTACTTTAGTTTTAGTTAAGAGTTTAGAGTTTTAGCTTAGAGTCTTAACTTAGAGTTTTGTTAGAGCTTTAGTTTAGTTTATTTTTAGTTAACTGTTTAGATTTTTTAGCTTAGAGTTTTTGTTGAATTTCTAGTTTAGTTTTAGTTAAGAGATTAGAGTTTTAGCTTAGAGTCTTAACTTAGATTTTTAGCTAGAGTTTAAGTTTGGTTTAGTAATAGTTAAGAGCTTATGGTTTTTGCTTAGAGTATTAACTTAGAGTTTTAGCTAGAGTTCTAGTTTGGTTTAGTTTTATTTAAGAATTTATAGTTTTCAATAAGAGTCTTACCTAAGAGTTGTAGTTAGAAAGTTTAGTTTAGTTATAGTTAAGAATTTAGAGTTTTGGCTTAGAGTCATAGCTTAAAGTTTTAGCTAGAGTTGAAGTTTACTTTAGTTTTCGTTAAGAGTTGAGAGTTTTAACCTAGAGTCCTAGCTTAGAGCTTTAGTTAGAGTTGAAGTTTAGTTTAGTTATAGTTAAGAGTTTATAGTTTTTAGATTAGATTCTTAGCTTAGAGTTTTAGTTAGAGTTGAATTTTAGTTTAGTTAAGAGTTTAAAGTTTTAGCCTAGAGTATTATCTCAGAGTATAGTTAAAGTTCTAGTTTAGTTTAGTTTTAGTTAAGGGTTTTAGCTTAGAGTCTTATCTTAGAGTTTTTGTTAGAGTTGAAGTTAAGTTTAGTTTAGTTTTACTTTTTAGTTTTAGTTTAGAGTCTTAGCTTAGAGTTTTAGTTAGAGTTGAAGTTTAGTTTAGTTATAGCTAAGAGTTTAGAGTTTTAACCTAGAGTCTTATCTTAGAGTTTTTGTTAGAGTTCTAGTTTAGTTTTAGTTATGAGTTTAGAGTTTTAGTTAGAGTTGAAGTTTAGTTTAGTTATAGTTAAGAATTTAGAGTTTTAGCATAGAGTCTTAGCTTAGAGTTTTAGGTAGAGTTGCAGTTTAGCTTAGTTACAGTTGAGAGTTGAGAGTTTTAGCCTAAAGTCCTAGTATAGAGTTTAGTTAGAGTTGAAGTATAGTTTAGCTATTTAGCTAGAGTTGAAGTTTACTTTAACTTTATTTTCATTTCCTTTGCCATTTGATTTATCATTTTACTTTTTTTTAGATGAAAAGACTTCCAGTAGGTTACAGATTCTTGCTCCCATAGCAGTTGACCATGACCAAGTAAGGAACCTATTTAACGGAGAACCTGGTTTAAAGTCCTTTCATAAGACGTCAGATTCCTTTAAATCTTTATGCGTAAGTTTTCTTTATTATGTTACTTTTTTTTATCTAAAATCAAAATATGCAAGTCTGTAAGCAGTGCTAAGTTCTAAATGGTATTTAGCTCTTCTTTTACTTTCTTGTTAGGATATTGACCGCATATTTTCCCTGTGGACTTTCATTTTGGATTTATTTTCATAAGCGGATTATCATTTTCTGGCTATTTCAAATTCCCTCGGGGAAGTAAATTTCCCTTGCCAGTCTTCAGAGTTTAAACACCTGTTTTTGGACTTATTATTTCACTAACAAGAACTTAATTAATTCAGTGACCTTCAGCCATTATAAAAGTTCACAATTAAGACAGGTATATCTCTTTTTTTTACCGGTGTGCTTCTTGATAGACTGATTGTCTAAACAAGAGATGTTTACTATGGGAGATCTTACCTTAGCAAAGTTTTTTAACTGTCCCCTTTGGCCAGTATTCTTGCCAAAGAGTTATCTAGTATTCTGCTACGGTACTCATTATAAGCAGACAGTTAGTGAAGATTGCTTAGTTTCTTATGCAGAGAATATTAATGAAGCAAAGAGATCGAAAACTAAAAAGGTAGGACAAGTATTCACAGAAGTAGCAACTTTCCCCAATATATACAAAGAGTTTGCAAGAACAGGGACGTCTGAAAATTCTTCTAGTTCTTCTATTTCTGGACTTTTTCAACAGTTAGCTGCGACCCAGGAAGAAGTTACGATAACTAAGACTAAGCTAGTGGCAGATATAGAAAAACGTGTTGCAGAAAAAATAGCGCAAAACATTAGAACTGGGTCTTCTGGTGCTGTACAGATACATACCCAAATTATCACTGCAGAAATTTATGATACTATAGTGCTAGATTTTAATCTGAGGTTTGAGCGCATTGAAAACTTTCTTAAAGGACTAAAGAGTCAAATTGAAGCTCTATAAAATCGTATTTTTACAATGGAGAACAAGCTTGATGATTTTGAACAGGAAGCTATGCAAGACTGTTTGATATTCTCAGGAATAAGACAGACACCTGGATCAGATCTGGATATGACTGTCCTAAACCTTTTTAAGTCAACTATTGGAGTTTCGACTATCACTAGAGAACATTTTGTGTCGATTCAGCGTTTCAGACTCATCTCTACGGAAGATTCTCGAAATTTAGCCCGCAGAAATCCAGATCCTGTGGCCCCAGTTTTAGTGAAGTTGGTATCAAAAGAACTTGCGTACAAAGTGTTTAAAACTAAATCAAAATTAGCTGGATCCGGAATTAATGTTAGTGAATTTCTTACGAAACGTAGAAAGGAAATATTAAATAGTGAACGGGACAAGTTCAGAGTGAAATATGTTTGGACAGACAAAGGTCACATTTTCACGAAATTATCCAACGAAAGCACACCGCGTCGGCTCTATAGCCTAGCTGAAACTTACTGAATTTTTCATAGTTGATTTAGTTAGAACTGTCTTCTTCTTCTTTTTTTTACCTCTGTTTTTGTTGCTTTTCTTTTCTTTTTTTTTTTTTTGAGTGGATGTTGTAAGGATAATGGGTGATATTTCTCACTTGCGTTTTCTAGAGAGTAATCCTTTTAGAGTGGGAGATATTCTTTATGATGATTTACTTCCGGAGAGTATAAATTCTGATTTTCCCCCGCAAAGAGATAGTTGTTATGTGGATGTGATTTCTTCAGGATTAGAGGTGAATGCAAGATCGTTTTGCCTTTGTCATTGGAATTGCCATTTAACTTCAACGTATTATGAAATTCTCCAGTTAATTGATAATGTGAATAGTAAATTCGATGTAAATGGCCTTTGTGAAACTTTTTTAACTTCTGAGCATGTTCTGTCATTATATAATTTTCCAGGATACAGGCTTATTGTAAGGAATAGAGAGAGAATGTGACGTGGAGGTTTGGCATTTATGGTTAAGGATCATTTTGTTGCTAAAATAAGGGAAAACCTATCAGTTTGGATAGAAGGTAAGGTGGAATCTTTTACTCTTGAGCTGGAAGTTGGTGGAAAGGATATATTGATTACTGAGGTTTATAAACCTCCGAGTACAGTTTGGGAGGAGTTTGAAAATGGTTTTAGTAGTTTAATGGATGCAGTAGAATTGAGTAATCTGGAGTGCATTTGCATGGGGGATTTTAATTTTGATCTTTTAAGTTTATATAATGATAATTTGGATTTTTAAAACCTTTTCTCCAGTTATAATTTTTATCTATTAGTAGGGATTCCGACTCGTGTTACAGGACAGTCAGTTACACTTATTGACAATATTTTCGTGCGATCCCGGGTATTACATAGCTGTTATGCTGACGTTATTGTAAATGAGGCTTCCGATCACTTTCCTACAGTAGCAGTGACTTCATATCAATATGCGATAAAGCAGAACAGGACAAAGGTTAAAAGAAGGCAACTAAAAAAGAGAACCTACAGAAATTTAGAGAGGAACTAAGTATCGTTTCATGGAGACCAGTTTATGAAGAATCTGTAAGTGCTTCTGTGGCATTCGATAAGTTCATGGACATATTGCAGCCAATATTTGAGAGAACTTGCCCAGTAAAGAGCATAAGGGTGACGAAAAAGGATCCCCGGAAACCTTGTGTAACTATGGAGCTACTAGACTTAATTAGAAGAAGAAATACATTGTATTTGAGTTACTTAAATAGTAACCATAGTCAAGATCTAACAGAATTTAAACAAATCCGAAATAAAGTAAATTGGCTAAGCGGTCATGCATCCGCGAATATTATGGAGAGAAATTTAAGGAAAACAAAGGCAATACGAAAATGACTTGGAATATTATAAATGAAATCGTAAATAAGAAAAAGGAGACCAAGATTCCTGCTAGTTTGATCTTTGGTGGTAAATTTGTTGATGGAAATGATGAGGTGGCTAATTTGTTTGGTGAATATTTTTCTAAGATTGGTGAATCAATAAGTGAGAATCCATACGATAAAAATAATGAAATTAATGAGACGTTTCATGATGAAAGGGGAGTTGGATTAGAAATGTCTGCATATGAAGCGAACGTTGAAGAATTAAAACAGATAATAGGATTGGTAAAATCAAGTTCTTCAGGGAATGATGGAATTAATCTGAAAACGTTCAAGCATATTATGGTATATTTATTGCCTTGTATTATTTATTATATTAAACTTCCTTTGAAGAAAGGTGAATTTCTAACTCGGCTGAAAGAAGGTAAAGTTATTCTACTTCACAAAGAAGGTTCAAAAACAGATCCGTCTAATTGGAGGCCGATTTCAATATTGACCCTACTTTCTAAGCTGTATGAAAAAGTAATGCATCGACTGCTTTATAACCATCTGACTACTTACGGTTTTCTTAGTGATACCCTGTTTGGATTCAGGAAAAACCACTCTGCAATACATGCAGTCCAGCACCTAACAGATTTCATGAATGGTACTCTCGAAAAAACTGTACTGGTACTTTCGGTATTTATAGACTTTAGAAAGGCTTTTGACACGGTGGTTCATAAAGTGTTATTGCGTAGGCTAAGCCGTTTAGGGATCCAAGGGGTTATTCTAAAATGGTTTGAATCTGATCTTAACCAGTGCATTATTCGAGTCTCTATTAAAAATTCTACTTCAAAAATTTTTATCGTTAATTTTGGTGTGCCTCAGGGTTCCGTGCTTGGCCCACTTCTTTATCTAATTTATGTTGATACCATGCGTTCTTATATATCAGATGCACTGATAACGTCTTTTGCTGATGACACGGTGTTTACGATTACAGCTACTTGTCTGAACCAGTTAATTGAAAAGACAAATAAGGCCCTCGCTGAATTGATCAGTTTTACAAATTCTATTTATTTGGTAGTGAATATTTCAAAAACAAAATTTCGTGACATTTTATAGAAATGGAGTTTCATGTGTTTTAGATAATAAAATTATTTTTAATGGTGAATTTTTAAAGCATGTAAATGGTGTTAAGTACTTGGGCTTTAGTCTTGATTTTAATTTAAGTTGGAAATCACATTGTGATCTTGTGGCAGTTAAGATTTCAAGAGGGTTGGATGTGATAAGAAGACTGAAAAATCAACTACCGTCAAATGTTTTACTTTTACTTTATCATTCTATTGTTAGCCCTTGTTTATCGTATGGTTGCAAGCTATGAACTAGTAGTTTTACTTCAAGTTTTAGAAAGGTCCAAATTTTACAGAATAAAATAGTTCGCATTTTAGGTAATTATATTCAGTTTGAAAATAGCACGTTGAATTGCTTTACAAGTTTGAAAATTTTAAATATTCATCAGTTACGGGATTACCAGCTAGCAATTTTTCTTTATCAATGTTTGAATAAGTGTTCACTGGAGATATTTTGGGAAAAATTTAAAGCTAACTCATCTTATCACTGTTGAGACTAGAAATGCGAATGACCTTGCATCGGAGCTCCGGAATACTCAACGTGCTGCATTTCTGCCTCGTTTTGCGGGACCGGGGGTGTGGAATTCCCTCCCGGATGCTATTAGACAAGCTGACAATGTAAGCCAGCTCAAGAGTAGATTGAAGCGTTACCTTTTGGGTGATAATTTGAATGATTAGAAATTTGAATGTGAATAATATTTGGTATGAAAATTGTTTTGACAGACAAAGGTCGCATTTTCGCGAAATTACCCAGCCAAAGCGCACGAAGTCGGCTCTATAGCCTGGCATATACTTATTGATTTTGTCATAGTTGATTTAGTTAGAAGTATCTCATTTTTTTTTGTTTTTTTTTCTTTATCTTTGTTGTTGCTTTTTTTTGAGTGGATGTCTTAATGATGATATGTGATATTTCTCACTTGCGATTTCTAGAGTGTAATCCTTTTAGAGTAGGAGATGTTCTTTATGTTGATTTAATTCAAATGCTGATTTTTCCCCGTAAAGAGATAGTTTTTATGTGGATGTAGAGCTTTATAATAATGGATTTGCAGCCAACGTAAGCAAACATTCGGGTTTTTGTAGATGGCTGCTGTAAATTTGTTTGTATTTTTTATGCTAAATAAATTGATATGAAAAAAAAAATCCGACAGAAGTGAATTTCTGTCACATAATCTTGTGATCAGTCTGGCCTAGAATATAGAATCAATGAGAAACATTGTTTTTATATAAATTTATATATATATATATATATATATATATATATATATATATATATATATATATATATATATATATATATATATATATTTTTTTATATATATATATATATATATATATATATATATATATATATATATATATATATATATATATATATATATATATATATATATATATATATATATATATATATATATATATATATATATATATATATATATATATATATATATATATATATATATATATATATATATATAAAACATCACCTCAAATGTTCTTCTGAACTCGAGTCACAAAAATAATAAAAGAATATGAAATAATAGGCTTAAAGTGAACGAGCACAGCCGTTAGCATATTTCATGCCATTTTGAGAAAAAAGTAACTTAAAATGCATCCCTGGGGTAGCTCTTGACCTAAAGTTTTACGGTTTATCACAATTACATAAACAATGTATTCCCTTAAAGTCAATTGTAGCGTGAATGAAAGCCCCCATGCTTCCAATATTTGGAAGTTTGTTTGTTTATTAGCTACGCATTTAGACTAAAAATGAAGATATTTATAGACAATTTCGATTAGCTGTGACTAAGTTTGTTAGAGACGAGCTATTTTCTTGCGAAACCACACAAAATCAGAAAAAATGTCAAATGTTTCTTTATTAGCTCCGCAATTGGACTAAAAATGAAGAAATTGTGCACAGTTTGAAGTAGCTATGGCTAAGTTTGTTAAAGACGAGCTATTTTTTTTGCGAAACCACACAAAATCAGAAAAAATTTCAAATGTTCCTTTATTAACTACGCAATTGGACTAAAAATGTTGAAATAATACACAGTTTCAATTAAGTATGTCTAAGTTTGTTAAAGAAGAGCTATTTCCTTGCGAAACCACGCAAAATCAGGGTCACCTACATTGTTTAATATTTTCACTAGCTAATTTGGAAAAAAAGAAGGGCATAAGAATGTACCCAATGAACCCTTGAATCACCCCCTTCCCCCTAAAAAATATTTATGTTTTCATAAGTCGTCTACATTGTTTAATATTTTCACTAGCTAATTTTGAAAAAAGAAGGGCATAAGAATGTACTCAATGAACCCTTGAATCATCCCCCCCCAAGAATATTAAAGTTTTCATTGTTTAATATTTTCACTAGCTAATTTGAAAGGAGCTTTGTTTCACTCCTAAGAAAATGATATAACTTTTTATCATTATTAGATAACGCTAATAATACACTTAATTCTGGACGTGATACAAAAATATACCCAATGAGCCCTTGAATTACCCCCAACCCCCCTAAAAAATATTAATGATCTCATAAGCTGCCTACATTGTTTAATATTTTCACTAGCTAATTTTGAAAAAGAAGGGCATATGAATGTTCCCAATTAACCCTTGAATCATCCCCCATCCCCTAAAAAATATTAGTTTTCACAAGTCGCCAGTTTTCACAATAAAAAAAATGGTAACACTCTAAATAACATATTTGATAATGTTAGGTAAAAAGTAACAGAATTGGATGCTCATACCATTCGCTTGTCTAAATCCTGAAAGATGAGGTAAATGTTGACATTCTGCTAACTTTTTTCTAACACATTTTTAACTCTTAATTTGATCCTCTATATTGAAAATGGGGGGGGGGGTGTTCTAAAAAATTGGAATGGTGGAAAAGGGGGGTATTGGGGGTTGGGGAAAGGTGGCCCCTGAAGGTTGAGGTCCATTGTGGTTAGAGTCATTGATGGTTCATACTCATAATCCTCTCACTAATCCAATATGGTGTACTTGTCTATTATGGCGACCACAGAGTTTCATCCCAAATCGTCCTCTAAAATGTCTCAAACTGTTTCACCAAACGAATCCCTGAAATGTCGATTAATTTGTTTCGCCCAAATAATCCCCTAAAAGTAAACTTCTGAATGTTGCTTTGTCTCGCTATCCTTTTGCGTTGTAAGGAAAACCTTACGTGAATCCATTGACCTAGAAATAGGTGTCAATGATCTTGCCCCGTTCGTATTTCTGATTTCTTGATTGACCCAGAAAGAGGCACATGATTCTTGTTCCAGTTAGACAATCTTATCTGGAAATGATGCAAACTTCTCTCTGTATTCAATAGAAACATCAAACCACATAACCATAAACAAACAGAATAGAACTAAGAAACAACAACAAACCACATAACCAACAAACAATATAACCATCAAACCACATAACCATCAAACCACATAACCATCAAACAATATAATCATCGAACAAGTCTAGAAAGAGGTGTGATCTTCTATGTACGGGGATTGTAGGCATCTGATTGGTCTAGAAATAACACTTTTACCAAGGACATTAAATCTCACCCTAAGTTTTTACAAAGGAAATTAAATCTCGTCCAGGCTTTTACCAAGGACATTAAATCTCTTCAATGCCCATATATGGAGTCCCCCTCGAATCAATAGATGCATTCCTACTGCCGTCGAGATGACTGGACCCCCATAGCTCGAAAGAAACGCTCCAAGCTATGAACTTTGCTCATTGTTTACAATAGTAGGCTATCGGCTATTGGGAAGTATGAAGATATTTTTCAATGGAGAAATTTTTTCATAGAGGAATTTTGCGCTGGGGAAGGGAATTTTCCATCAAAGGAGAGTTGGATTTCCTGACATAATTTAAAAAATTATCAGAAATTTAATGAAAAAACTAATTTTTTTCAACTGAAAGTAAGTAGCAAAATTAAAACTTAAAACAAACAAGAACTATTGCGTATATAAAGGGGGTTACCCCTCCTCAATTCTTCACTCTTTACGCTGAAGTCGTTTTAGAACTTTAAAAAAAGGTTATTATTCCAATTAAACACCCTTTGTGGTTCAGGAGTCATTCATAAATAATTGGAACAGAGAATCAAACTTGATCATAAAGAGCAAGGTATTGAGGAAGGGGTAGTAATTTCTGCTAGTTTTAAGTTTTTAATTAAACCGATATGCAATAAATGAATACTCTCAAAGAATTTTTTCATGGGTTTCATCATACTCAGTTGAAAAAGACGCAAAATTATTTTGTTTTTCTCCCAAAACACAATAGACATGTTTGTGTTTTTCTAAACAAATTTTTTCTTCCCTTTTCAGAATCAAAGAGCGATCTTCATTGCGGAATACAACTCAGTGAAACAGGCAACATTAGCGAAAAAAAATATTTGCCAACATTTGCCAAAAACTGTGAAATATTTAGCTGCCCCACTTTACAACTTATAGTTGAATACCAGTTTTAAAGGAAATGCATATTTTATCGCTGGATTTTTTTAAAGTTTTTTGTTTTTATATATTAGTATGTTTGAACTGTTATAGTTTATAACTGTTTTGTTAGGCAGTCCTCCCTTCTTTTTTTTTTCATTTCTTATGCCTAACTCTTTTAATGTGTAAGAACAATTATAGTTTTGTTTGTTTTGTTTGTTGTATAGTTTGCTAAAGATTTACATTTACGCTTGTCAGACTTAAACGTCTTTCTATTTATTTGAAAGGCTACATTAACATTTTAATCTTGCATAAAAGTAAATTTTGAAAAAAAAATTTCCTTTTTTTGGTTTGGAAGGGAACACATATTTTTTTAATCTAAAGTTGGGACTAGATAGAGAATGTTACGTAGGAAGATCTTTCCATGGAGGAATTTTGCGTAGGGGAGTTGAACTTTCAAAAAAGAGGGAGCTGGGTTTCCGGGTATATACGTAATAATTTCTGTTTGTAAGTTTTAATGTTGCTGCTTTTTATTGTTTTTTATATGTCAGTAGGTTTAAAGTGCCTTAGTTTATAGCTTCTTTGTCAAGCAGCCCTCCATCCTTTTTAAATATTTTATACCTAGCTCTTTCTTAATAGGTAAGAGCTAACATAATATTGTTTTTAACGATGAACTTTTGGATTGCACAAAAGATTAAAATTTCTCATAAAATACTATATTTTATAATTTCTTATAAAAGAAAGTTTTAAAAATAGGTTTTTCTCTGTTTTTGGTTCAGGAATACTTTTTTCTCGTCTGAAGTCAGGACTATATAAAGAAAAAGAACCGATCTTTATCAAAAAATTAAATAAATAAAAAAACAAGTTTTTTAAACTTAAAGTAAGGAGCGACATTAAAACTTATAACGAACAGAAATTATTCCGTATATGAAAGGGGCTCTCCCCTCCTCAACGCCTCGCTCTTTACGCTAAAGTTTTTTATTGTTTTAAAAAATAAAGTTGTGAGACAGAGTCAAACTTTGCCCCTTTCATATACGGAATAATTTCTGTTTTTGACATTCCTTTGTTCCTTACTCCTTTTTTAAATAATGTGATTCTGAAGTACAGTTTAAATTATAATTGGACGGCCAATGCTATAAATACCATGATGATATATATGACACAGAATGAAGCTCAATATATTATTTATTTTTTCCTTTAGACCACGGCACTTCGTATTGAAGAAGTTTCGTAGAAACTTCAAAAAGGGTTCATTCAATTGGAAATCAGAGGGGCTTGTGCCCTCTTAAATAATCAAAAGTGATTGGAAGGCAACTACCACCCCTTTCGAGCCCACCATTTCCTGAAACACATCCAACTAAAATTTCGAGATAGCCATTTTGTTCAGCGTAGTTGATTTCCATAAAGAAATTATGTTTTTAAGGAGGACGATCCCCCACAGCCCTCCGGGCAAGGGTTGTAAGTTATGCCCTAGGGAAATATAAGGTTTTTATAGGAAGCGTTGTCGTAGAAACCTCAAAAAAGGCTCATTCGATTGGAAATTCAAACGGCTAGTAACGTTTTTAATAACCGAAAGTGATTGGAGGGCAACTAACCCCCCTCTCACGCCCACCTTTTCCCCAAACACATCCAATCAAAATTTTTAGATAGCGATTTTGTTCAGCGTAGTTGATTTTCAGATTGAAATTATGTTTTTGAGGAGGACACTTCCCCACAGCCCTCAGGGCAAGGGTTGTAAGTTATTCCCTTGGGGCATATAATGTTCTTCTAAAAAGCGTTGTCGTAGAAACTTCAAAAAATGCTCATTCGATTGAAAATTCAAAGGGATAGTGCCCTTTTTAATATTCGAAAGTGATTGGAGGGCAACTAACTCCCCTCTCATGCCCAACTTTTCCCCAAAAATATCCACTCAAAATTTTGAGATAGTCATTTTGTTCAACTAGTTGAAGTAAATAATTTTTGAGACCACACTGGCTAATCATGATAAACATAAAATCACGAAGAAAGGAGGAAAACGAGGACAATTAAAAGCCAGTGAAAAAATTTAAAAATTAAGCAAATATTTCGGTCAAAACCTTCGCTTGACCGCTCTCAGTGCAGAATAAAACTGATAAAAATATAAAAACCAAGCCTTAAAATAAAAACACCAATCTAAAATTGGACGACCCTTTCTTAGTAACGGTGAAAGGGTAACTGAATAAAAAAACACAAGTCTAAGTGGCATTTCAGAATTTCATTTTGCGTAAAGCGCTCTTAAATGCTGATCGCTTTCCAGTTTGATTGTTGGAGACTCTATTCGATTGCACAATATAACTTTGTGGATGTATGTAAAAACGATCAGAATTAATAATTTTGTCATAAATGGGACTTAGAAAAAGTTCTCCAGTGTCTCTATTGAGAGCTACCTTTTGGTGAATGTGCTTTTTTGTTTCAACTGCCTCCCTGAAAACTTGCGTGAGACCTTTAACGGGGGCAACGATAGAGGCCTCGTCAAACAAAATGAAATGGTGTGGATTCTCGTACACATGTTGCGCCAAGGCGGAATCAAAAACCTCAGGCCTTTGGCGTAACCTCATTGCCTTTTCGATTGAGGACTTGTGCTCAGATAACCTCTCCCCTAATTCCTGTTGGGTTCTACCAACATAAAAACAGCCCCAAGAACAAGGAATTCTATAAACACCACTACCCAGAATGGGGCTGGTTTTATCTTTGCCGTTGTTAAAAAAGTTCTGTGTAATATTTGAATTTTTAAAGGCGACGCTAAGTTTATGTTTTTTAATGATTCTTTTCAATTTTTCACTCAATTTTGTAATGTAGGGTAGAACAGTGAAAAGTTTATTATCATCCACCAATAGGAGAGTAACTGTTGGGACTGGCGGACCTAATGCACTCCCCCTTGACTTTATTGGCTTTCTGTCTATAATAGTCTAAAGCAATTCTATTGATTAGCCATTGCAAAATAAATGTCCTTAATATAGTTCAATTCTGAGTGTATGTGAGGCTCTGAGCATATTCTTATTACTCGGACAACCAAACAAATAACAACTCCTCTTTTTATGCAGGGAGAGTGGTTGGAGTAAAAATGCAAATACCTATCGTTATGCGTAGGCTTTCTATAAATGGAAAATTCAAGGCCAGGAGACTTATTGAAAATTAAAACATCTAGGAAAGGAAGTTTGCGGTTATGTTCTAGTTCTATAGTGAACTGAAGGTTAGAGTCCAAAGTGTTTAGATGAGTTAAGAAGGAGTTAAGTGACTCTCCTCCATGCTCCCACAGAGAAATAACATCATCCACAAACCTACCCCAGAAACGGTGTTTCATCGGAAAATTTTCCAGAGCAGAGATTTCTATGAATTCCATATAATTCATAGAATTATAGTTTTTCAATTTTAGTTTGGTGTTTTTATTTTAAGGTTTGTTTTTTATATTTCATCAGTTTTATTCTGCACTGAGGACGGTCAAGCGTAGGTCTTGACCGAAATATTTGCATAATTTTTCAATTTTTTCACTGGCTGTTAATCGTCCTCGTTTTCTTCCTTTCTTCGCGATTTTTTGTTTACTAGTTGAAAGATCTGGAAATTAGGTCTTTGAGGATGACAACCCCCCACAGCACTCAGATTAAGGGTTATAAGTTATGCGCTTGGGGCATATAAGGTTTTTATAGAACGCATTGTCGTAGAAACTTCAAAAAAGAGGGAAATACTCCTTAAAAGACATAGAGCTTTAATGAAAATCATACCATCAGATTCAGTATATCAGAGTACCCTACTATGGAAGTTTCAAGCTCCTATCTGCAAAAATATGGAATTTTGTATTTTTTGCCAGAAGAAAGATCACGAATGCGCCTTTATTTTATTTTTTTTTTTTTCCAGATGTGATCGTATCGACCCAGTGGTCGATACCAAGTGGTTTTATTTATTGATACTGATTTGTGGTAATTGTATGCTTGCTAGATTATTTGATTCTATTTTTGTTCATTTTTGGTTTAATGGAGTTCTTTACGTTTTTTGAAAAACTTATTTTGTGCAAAAATGTTTTTTTTTATTAATTTCAAAATAAGCCGATTTTCCGCAACACTGTATAATTATGAGATCTTCCAATTTTTGATGAGACGGTATTCATCATAACGAATATCGCAATAACGTAGGATTACACTTCACACATGGGCTCAAAGATCACTTGCCCACTGGCCTAGGAAGAATAGTTTACAATTAAGTAGCCCTAAGTCCCCCTTGTAAAACCTTCCTTAGGGGCTCGTAATGTTTTATTTATGCTATTGCAAGATCCTTTTTAACCGTTCCGAATCTCAGGTATCCAATTTTCATTGCCTAAATATTCCCAAAATTTAAAACTTACTAATATTTTTTTTAGGGGAAGTGATGGCCCATTCGCTCTTGCTATAAGCCAAGCCAGCTGCTACTGTATTGTAACATTCTAGTGGCTCATTCCCAATACCTAGCTAAGGCTGAACTTTTTCCCATGACATTTCTCCTCTTTTCGCGATAATTGCTCATTTTGGACAATAGGAATTAAGCTTCTAATATAGGATATACGGAAAAAGACACACTTGGGGTTAGTGAGTAGCCTTTGACCTCCCCTCAAGTAAGTCCCTGCAAAGATATCCTCCCACTCGTGGACATGACTCGTCTAAAGAGCTCTTTTGTAACGTTCTTACGTCTAACGGAGTATGAGTTATTTCTTTTGGGGAAACTGGTAAAATTTCAGATTTAGTATCCTTAGTATGGATTCACTTTTTCTAAGAACACCCTCGGCTATACGATACTATTATATGGATCCCTGGCCAGTTAGTCCCTATGATATCTCTGTCCTAGGGAAAGTACGATGAGGGGGTATGTATATTTTTTCCGGGGGGAGAATAATAAAACTAAAACTCAAAATTCGATAATTTTAATATTAAGCTTCCGGTTATTCAAGGGTATACATGATTTTGGGGAGACGGGATTGAGCCTGATAATATTAAAGACTTAGATGGTTATTAAATTTATATTATTTATAATAAATCTAAATCGGTACTTTTAACTTTGCTTGTCTTAGAGATAGTAGTATTAGCAGCACAATGATTCTATTGCTGACAGTAATATTTGCATATCTTTGGCTAATATAAATAAATGGTCTGGGTGGTATGCAAGAATTTTTTTGGGGGGAGCGGGGTGAATTTACAAACTGATTTTCTTAGGGGGGAGGTTACAAAAAAATTTAAAACCGCATCCAAAATTTGTTAAATTCATTTTTGTTACGTTTTTGCAAGTCGGACAAACATTGCGAAGGGGGGTGGAACTCCCTAGCTACCCCTCCCCTTGGAAACAGCCTTGTTAGTGGTACTTCTGAAAAATCACTACCTGCGCCTTAATGCAGCCAAAATTTTATTTTGCTTGATAGGTTGTCAAAATTTGGTTTGAAATTTATCCATTTCCTTTTATGTGCATTCTTGACTTTTTTTTACAAATGCTAGGACTAAAAATAGGATTTTTAATCTAGTTGAAATTGTTTTTTGTTCATGGTAGGTTGTTATTACTGCAGTTTTACTACGAAATCAAACTTATAAAAATTTGGTATTACAATTTTACCGTTTTTTATGCGTGTGAGTGTATATATATATATATATTTCTTGTTTTTTTTTGCAAATGTTTGGACAAAAATAGGATTACGTATCTCATTATGTATCTTATGTATGATTATGTATCTCATCCTGGGTTTATTTTCTGCAAATTCTAACAAAACTTAGTTTTCCTCAGAAACGAGACCATGGTCTAAGTTTTGTATTGGTACTTCCGAAATTTAACTTAAATAATATTGTAATAAAATCAAGTTTGTGAATATATGCTCTGAGACCAAACTGGCTATAAGAGACTTTCAACAAAAAAAGAAAAAAGGGGTGATTTTCAGCCTGTAGAAAAAAATACAAGCAGGAAAAGCAAATAATTCGGCCAAGACAGTAGAAAGCTATCTTATACTCCCACGAGAACACCATATATGGGCATAGAGTCCCTAGGGAGAACACCTCTGCTGTCAGTCCCGATCCAACACCATATATGGGCATGGAATCCCCAGGGAGAACACATTTCCGAGGTCAATTGATTGCGTAACCTAGCCTAACCTCATGAACTCGTGACATAACACCATATATGGGCATAGCCTCCCTAGGGAAAATGGATTTCTGAGAATTGTTTCCAGGCGAAGTTTATTAATGTCTTTGATGTATTTCAAAGGAGAATTGTCTCCGGGCGAAGTTCATTAATGTCTTTGGACTTCTTCCAGGAGAATTGTTTCCGGGTGAAGTTTGCAAATGGGCATTAACGGTAGGGAAGAGATATTTTGATCTTAGAGATGAAGAAATTAACGCGGGAAAGGGTTTCCTAGTCATTTGAAATGTGACAGCCGGGGATGTCAAAAACAAAAGGAACACAAAGAAATTACGTTTAGGGGTTATTTGGGCGAAACCATTTTAGACATTTTAGGAAATTATTGCGGTGAAACAGTTAGAGACATTTTAAAAGATGATTTTAGAAGATGTTTTAGAAGAGGATTTGAGGGTGAAACTCTGCGGTCATTATAATACACAAGTTCCATTTGAAAAGTGTCGTGAGGTCCCTACCCCAATCCCAAAGGGCTCCGATCCCCCTACCCCAACCCCGAAGGAAGCCCCTCGTCCCCAAAGGTCCTCCGGGTTCCCAATGGGCCGCTCGGACCCCCAAAGGCCCCCTGGGCCCCTAAAGGTCCCCCGGCGCCCCAAAGACCCCAGGGCCCCCATTTTTTTATATTTTTTAATTTGCGCATTTTGGGACACAAAAGGACCCCACCCCCAATTTTTGACTCCCCCTCACAACATTAGTGTTTTATCATGGTTTACCAAGTCGCAGTTACATTCTCTTGATTTTTCAAAGTTCATTTTGGATTTCTTTCGTTGAAATGCAAGAGTTGGAATAATTCAGTACCGTAGTGTTTTGTCGTGGTTTACCCTGTCACACTTTCATTCTCTTGATTTTTCAAAGTTCATTTGAATTTGTTTCATTGAAATGCAAGAGTTGAATTATTTCAGTAGTGTTTTGTTGTGTAAGTGTTACCATGTCACACTTACATTCTCTTAATTTTTCAAAGTTCTACATTCTCTTAATTTTTCAAAGTTCATTGCGAATTTCTTTCGTTGAAATGCAAGAGTTGGAATATTTAAGTAGTGTTTTTTTTTCAGGTTCAGGTTCTTTTATTGATAAACTAAATACAACTACAATATGGGTATGCCCGGCTGAGAGTCTAGCTCGTATTACCAGGCAACCAATAACAAATAAAAACAACAAAAACATAATATATAACTGCATTTGTACATAATCACTCTTTTGTAAATAGATAAAAAAGAAAGAAAAATGTAAGACTTACCAAGCATCACCCCAAGCCAGCAGTCAAATGGAGAACAAACTAAAACAAAACACCAAAAATAGTGAAGTGAAGCCGTGGGGAAACTCTACCAATAGAATGTGCCAGCGGGAAGACCATAACTGAATTTAAAAGCAATTAAATAAATGAAATTAAATAAAATGATCAAAGGGTTAGTAAAATATTTTTTAAATGACCCCGCAGTGTACCAACAGAAAGACTAATATTAAGACCCGACCCATGCACATTCCAAAGTTTGGTTATGCAGTGCCTGAGTGAGAACCTCGATCTCTTAGTGCAAGCTCGGGGTTCAACATGCTTAGAAGATCCCCTCGTTCCATAATCGTGCTCACATTGGTTAAATAGATCCATAGCATAGAAAAATTTTCGGTAGAATTTTAGCAAAATACTTAACACAAAACATCAAACCATGAAAAGATAACAATAATTCCACTGGTAATATATTAAGGAAAGAAAATATACTTTTATTTGGCGATTTTGATGGTAGGGATATTGGGGAGGGAATGAAAGTTTTCAGAATACGCAGTTCTTTATTTTGCTGCCTTTGAAGTGGTTTTATATGAGTTTTAAATGTATTTAGAAAAATCAGGGGACAGTAACTCAGATAAGAATGGACTAGGGTAAAATATACCGATCTCATCGTATGAAAAGGTAGAATAAATTTCAAATGCCGCAATATTCCAACATTCCTTCCCAACTTCATCCGCAATTTAGCAATGTGTTCCTTCCAACTCATATTCTGATCAACTAGCACTCCTAAATATCTCATAGTAGATACACGCTCCAAATAAGTATATTCATCAATGGGTAGTCTACTAAGTTCAGGTAATGACTGGTCAGTACGAGAGAAAATCATGAACTTGGTTTTTGGCATATTAACAGATAATTTATTTGCACTAAACCCAGTTTCTATCCTCTCAAAAGCTGCCAACAAATTCTTCTTAAGCGATCTTTCATCAGTACCGCTCACTGTGCAGGCTGTATCATCAGCGAATAGGACATTTACCCCGAGATCATCCAGCGCCCTGTTGATGTTGTTAATATAAATAAGAAAGAGTAGAGGTCCAAGTATGGACCCTTGAGGAACGCCGACTTGACCAGTGATACCAAGTAGTGAAGAGGTAGAATTTCCACCATCCACAAACTTACTGCGCCCAATTAAATATGAGTCAATTAGAGAATTTGTAGGTCCACGTATACCATAATTTTCCAGTTTACGAAGCAAAATTGTATGACAAATAGTATCGAACGCTTTTTTTATATCTATAAATATAGTAGCTGGAATTTCTTTTTCATCCAAAGTGTCGTGTATAAACTGTGTGAGAGTCAGAATCGCATGTTCAGAGCTATGACCCTTCCGAAAAACAAACTGAAGGTCATTAAAACATCCCCTCTTATCAAAAAACTTCATTATGCGGTTGTAAAGACATTCTTCGATTACTTGTGTAAATGAAGAAAGGATCGAGATTTGTCCGTAGTTTGTTGAATCTTTCAGATCATCACCATTATGCAGGGCCAAAACACATGCAGACTTTAAGCAGGCTGGAAAACATCCGCTAGAAAAACATAAGTTGATGATATGAACCAAAAATTCTGTAACATCAGGCATTATCTGTTTTAATAGGCTTGTCGACGAGCCATCCGTACCTTCCGACGACCCATTCTTCAGTTGGTATATAACTTGCAATAATTCATCTGCTGAGACCGGTGTTAGGAAAAGGGAGCAATCCGATGGAGGCGGCATGTAAGCAGAATATGCTGAATCGGGTAAACTTCGAGTTGGTGCCTCAAGTGATGTTACGTGACCAATATTTGCGAAGTGCTCATTTAGGACACCAACAACATTTCGCTTTCTTTAACAATTTTCTTGTCTTTTGGTGATAATATCTCTTCCGGAAGGTTTTTCATTTTCTTTTTCCCAAGGCATTCATTAATAATCAACCAAGTCTTTTTTGGGGACCCTTCAGCATTTTGAAGTTCATGAAGATAGTGTGACTGCTTCGCTTGTCGCAGTAACTTTGTCAGACAATTTCTGTACTGCCGAAATTTGGCCTGATTTTCATGTGTAGGATCTGCCATGAATTTCCTGAAGAGGTTATTTTTGGTATGTGTAGAGGACAGAACAGCAGCTGTAATCCATGGTTTCTTTGGTTTAATATAACGCCTAGCTTGCCTGCTTGATAAAGGACATGCCTTATTAAGTACTATTTCAAACTGATTGATGAAGCATTCTGTAGCTTTGTCCACGTCGTCACATTCTAAGCAGGGAAACCGGTTGACTTGGGACAGTAAACTTTTCAGTTTATCAATCGAAGCAGCGTCCAGTCTTCTTGACCTCAATGAAGAGGGTTTAGGGGAGGGACACGTTTCAAGGTCACACAGGATCGTAAAATGGTCAGAAGTATCATCAACTATAACGTTACAGCCCAGTGTCTCGGAATTGATTAAAATATTGTCAGTTAATGATGTTGACCACTCCATGATTGTCGTCGGGATCCGGCATGTTCGAGGCAAACCTGCAGATCTACAAATAGTCACAAAGGCAACGGCAACATTATTCAAAAGCAATGAACTCACATCACTATGTACATTACTAATATCACTATTAAAGTCACCCAACATCATTAACTTACACTTTCTTTGGGTCATCAGCGAGCTAAGTTCATCGAACTTCTCTACAAATTGTTTAGCAGCCGAACTCGGCGGCCTATATAGGACGCAACATAATACTTTCGAAGGACTTAAATCTAGCTCAATAGCAAAAAATTCAAATGCCATTTCTTCATAAAGGTAATCATAATCATTCACTTTTCTTACAGGTATACTATCATTTACAAAAAAAGCCAATCCTCCTCTCTGTCTACCTATTCTATGTTTAAACAACGACTTATACCCATTTATATGAGCTAGCTCAGAAGATTGCTCATTTAAAAATGTTTCACATGCACCAAAAACATCAATCTTATGGTCGGGAAGCAATAGTGAAATATTTTCTAAACTACTCATAATTCCACAACAATTTAGAAATGCTGTTCTCAGACACTTCTTTGTTGGTTTACTCATAATTATTCCTAGAGAAAGGTATTTGTTCATGGGTAAATTATTAATAAAATAATCATAAGTGTTTTCATCTTCTCTATCAATGCATGAAAGAATCTTTGATAAATTCAAGGGTCTCTCCTCCAATCACTCAACCTTTCGCGAGTTCCACCACAGCCACCACTATTCAAATTAGAAGAAAAAATAACTCACCCGTATTCTCCACTTGGCGGTGGGCCAGGGCGACGCAGTGGAAAAAAGTCAACGGCAGTACGTTTTTGTAGAATTTCTGCAACAAAAGATATACGGCAAGAAAACTGAACCAATTTTAATGGATTTAGGCCTAGGAGCTCAGAGATAGATGAGCAGGGATTTGGAAATAAGTGAAAAATACGGAAAAAAGGAAAACACATAGGAACGAAAAGAGCAAAAAGAAAGGAAGCAAAAATAAAGAAGAACATAGAGAACGAGATAAATACACTTTTTTTAAGTAGGACACTTTACTTATCGATCTTCACATTCCTAAGCAGCATAGACTATATACTGAATAATAAAAAACAAAAACAAAAACATAATCAATCTGACAAATCATTATATAGATATATATACAACTAATATTAGCATTCGTCATGTGTTACCCATGGGCCAGTAATATCGTTTCTAGTTTGCAGCAATAGTCTGGCCCGGATTGTTTCACTCGCATGAACTTGGATATTTGCTGAGCTTTAAGATCACGTGCCTTGGCCAAAAGCTCATTACGTAGGGCATTTAGTGAAGGCGGCGAATCAGTACATATTCTCATACCGCTTCCTTTAAGTTTGCCTACATTGCCCAATAACATTTGCAAGTCCAAATTATTCGCACAAGAAATAAGAACAGGCGATACTCCAGCTTGTTTGTTGTTTCTAACTGTAATGGGGCTAACACTCTTTATGCGGTACACTTTTTTAAGAAGAATGTCTTTTTCAATCTCTAATTTCTCTTTGAATAAAGTCTCAATATTTTCGGTAAGAGATTGGCCTGATTTCTCTTTTGGCAGGCCGTTAATAATTAAATTCAGCTGACGATCTTAAACTTCTAGATCAAGCAACCTTTTTTCAAGTTTCACACGCTCAGCTAGATGGATTTCAATAGAAGATCGTAGTTCAACTATTTCAGCATCTTTATCTGCTAAGCTTTGCCTGAGTGACTGTATGTCGGACATAACTGTATCGAGCTTGGAAGACACTCCAGCCTGGTGGGTTTTGATCGAAGATTGATCATGAGAAAGTGAAATCAGGCGTTCCTTCAAGTCCTTAATTGCTTTTTCAAACGATGATTGGGTTACCGCCATTGTTGATTAATTTTGCTATAATAGCTGCTCAGGAGAAAATCTAGCTTAGAAAAACATAAAACAAAGACTTACACGCAAGGGGCCAATATTTAACCCCCCACTTTTCCAAAAAAATATGCTGCTGTAATTTAACTTCAATTGGCAATATTCCTTAGGCTTGTAGTCAGCACGCCAGCAAACCAGTCAAACAAGGTCACTTGGCAAGTATAAGCTCTTAATTAACTGATATCGAAAACTAGGTCAAGTTCAAAGCCAACTGGATTTCAATTTATAATCCTCTTAGGTGTTCTCTCTTTGAAATGTGAATCAATACTGATTCACATTGTCGTGGTTTACCTTGTCACAGTTACATTCTCTTGATTTTTCAAAGTTCATTTTGAATTTTTTTCGTTGAAATGCAAGAGTTGGATTATTTCAGTAGTGTTTTGTCGTGGTTTAGCTTGTCAAAGTTCCATTCTCTTGATTTTTCAACGTTTATTGCGGATTTCTTTCGTAGAAATGCAAGAGTTGGAATATTTCAGTAGTGTTTTGTTTCGGTTTACCTTGTCACAGTTACATGTTCTTGATTTTTCAAAGTTAATTTTTAGTTTCTTTCGGTGAAATGCAAGAGTTTGAATATTTCAGTAGTGTTTTGTTGCGGTTTACCTTGTCACAGTTACATTCTCTTGATTTTTCAAAGTTCATTTTGAATTTCTTTCATTGAAATGCAAGATTTGTTGTGGTTTACCTTGTCACAGTTACATTTTAATGAGTTCTCAAAGCTCATTTTGTATTTATATAAAGGAAATGAAAGAGGGTGGGTATTTAAGGGACCTTCTGTCATTTATTACCCTTTTATTGCTACTTTCTGTTGATTTTTCAAAGTTTCTTTGAGTTTCATTCTATTAAAATCAATAATTTAGTTACTTTATTAGTGTTTCGTCAAGGTTTACCTTGTAACAGATACATGCCCCTTGTGTTAAAGTTTTCATTTCGGATTTCTGTCGTTAAAATGAAAGAGTTGGATTATTATGGTAGTGTTTTGTCGTGGTTTACCATGTCGAATATACATTCTATTAATTTTTCAAAGTTCATTTTGAATATCTTTCGTTGTAATGCATTAGATAGATTATCTCAGTAGTATTTTGTCATGGTTTACCATATCACAGTTACAATCTACTGCTTTTTCACAGTTCATTATGGATTTCTTTCGTTGAAATGCAAGAGTTAGAATATTTCAGTAGTGTTCTGTCATTGTTTACCATGTCACAGATACATTCTATTGATTTTTCGAAGATCATTTTGATTATGTTTCGTTCAAATGCAAGAGTTGGAATATGTCAGTAGTATTTTGTTGAGGTTTACCAAGTCACAGTTACATTCTCTTGATTTTTCAAAGTTCATTTTGAATTTCTTTCGTTGAAATGCAAGAGTTGGAATATGTCAGTAGTGTTTTGTCGTGGTTTACCTTGTCACAGTTACATTCTAATGATTTTTCAAAGATCATTTTGGTTATCTTTCGTTGAAATGCAAAAGTTGGAATATTTCATTGGTGTTTTGTTATGCTTTACTTTGTCACAGTTACATTCTCTTGATGTTTCAAAGTTCATTTTGAATTTCTTTCGTTGAAATGCAAGACTTGGATTATTTCAGTAGTGTTTTGTCGTGGTTTACCTTGTCAAAGTTTCATTCTCTTGATTTTTCAAAGTTCATTTTTGAATTTTTTTCATTGAAATGCAAGAGTTGGAATATTTCAGTAATGTTTTGTCATGGTTTACCTTGTCACAGTTACATTCTATTAATTTTTCAAAGTTGATTTTGAATTTCTTTCGTTGAAATGAAAGAGTTGGAATATTTCAGTAGTGTTTTGTCATGGTATACCTTGTCACAGTTGCATTCTCTTGATTTTTCAAAGTTCATTTGAAGTTCTTACATTGTAATGCAAGAGTTGGATTATTTCAGTAGCGTCTGTTGTGCTTTACCTTGTCATAGTTACATTATCTTAGTTTTTCAAAATTCATTTTGAATTACTTATGTTGAAATGCACAAGTTGAAATACTTCAGTAGGGTCATGTCATTTTTTACCTTCTCACAGTTATATTCTATTGGTTTTTCACAATTAAATTTGAATTTACTTAACTGAAATGAATGAGTTGTATTATTTCAGTAGTGTTTTGTCGTGGTTTACCATCTCACAGTTATATTCTTTTGATTTTTCAAAGTTCATTTTGAATTTCTTTCGATGAAATGAAAGAGTTGGAATATTTCAATAGTGTTTTGTCATGGTTTACCTTGTCAGACTTACATTCCCTTAATTTTTCAAAGTTCATATTGGTTTTATTTCGGTTAAATGCAAGACATTGAATATTTCAGTAGTGTTTTGATGTGGTTTACCTTGTCTCAGTTACATTCTCTTGATTTTTCAAAGTTCATTTTGGTTTTATGTCGGTGAAATACAAGAGTTGGAATATTTCAGTAGTGTTTTGTTGTGGTTTACCATGTCACACTTATATTCTCTTAATTTTTCAAAGTTCATTTTGGATTTTTTTCCATGAAATTCAAGAGTTGGAATATTTCAATAGTGTTTTGTCGTGGTTTACCTAGTAACAGTTACATTCTCTTAATTTTTCAAAGTTCATTTTGAATTTCTTTAGTTGAAATGAAAGAGTTGGAATATTTCAGTAGTGTTATTTTGTGGTTTAACTTATCACACTTACATTTTCTTGATTTTTCAAAGTTCATTTTGAATTTCTTTCGTTGAAATGCAAGAGTTGGAATATTTCAGTAGTGTTTTGTTGTGGTTTACCTTGTCAAAGTTACATTCTCTTGATTTTTAAAAGTTCAATTTGGATTTCTTTCATTGAAATTAAAGAGTTTTTTTATTACAGTAGTTTTGTTTCGTAGTTTAGCTTGTCACAGTTACATTCTCATGATTTTTCAAAGTTCATTTTGGATTTCTTTCATTAAAATGCAAGAGTTGGAATATTTCAGTAGTGTTTTGTCATGGTTTACCTTCGTCACAGTTACATTCTCTTAATTTTTCAAAGTTCATTTTGAATTTCTTTCGTTGAAATTCATGAGTTGGAATATTTCAGTAGTGTTTTGTCATGGTTTAACTTGTCACAGTTACATTCTTTTAATTTTACAAATTTCATTTTGGATTTATATTGTTGAAATGCAGGAGATTGAATTTTTCAGGAGTGTTTTGCCGTGGTGTAATTTTCCAAAGTTACATTATCTTATTTTTTCAAAGTTCATTTTGGATTTCTGTAAGTGTAAAGCAAGAGATGAAAAATTTCAGTTATATTTTGTCATTGCTTACTTTGTCACAGTTACATTCTTTTGATTTTTTCAAAGTTCATTGTGGATTTCTTTCGTTGAAATATGTTTTCTTGGGCTTTACCTTGACACAGTTACATTTTCTTGATTTTTGTTAGGTTAGGTTAGGCTAGATCGAGTTAGGTTAGGTTAAGTTAGGTTAGGTTAGCGTACGTACGCGCGCGTACGTAGGCTAGCCTAACCTAACTTATGGTTTTGGTATTTCTGTGCAATAATGTGGAATTTTGTGGTTAAGTTAATTTAGTATTGTCATCAATATCTATTGTTTTTCTTGCATGTCTCTCACACTATAGCCGTGTGTCTGAGGGACTGTGCTACCATCTAAAGCTATAGGTTGGTAGATGGCAATAGTAGTCTCTCTTGGTTCTGTGAAATGTTGTAAGATCCTTTCGATGCTATGAAATATCTGTGTAGTTGAATATATTCCAACTCTTACATTTCAATGAAAGAAATTCAAAATGAACTTTGAAAAATCAAGAGAATGTAACTGTGACAAGGTAAAGCACATCAAAACACTACTGAAATATTCCAAATCTTGCATTTCAACGAAAGAAATCCAAAATGATCATGTGTGTGTAAGTTTTTGTGTGTGTGTGTATGTTTTGTGTGTTTGTAAGTTTTTGTAAGTTTTTTTTGTGTGTGTGTAAGTTTTTTTGTGTGTGCGTAATTTTTTTTTTTTTTTTAAGTTTTTGTGTGTTTGTGTAAGTTTTTTTGTGTGTGTTTGTTTTTTTTTGTGTGTGTGTATGTGTTTGTGTGTGTTTAAGTTTTTGTGTTGTTGTTTCATTTTTCTTGTGTGTGTGTAAGTTTTTTTTTGTGTGTAATTATTTTTGTGTGTGTGTGTGTGAAAGTTTTTGTGTGTGTGTAAGTATTTTTGTGTGTGTGTGTAAGTTTTTGTGTGTGTAAGTTTTGTGTGTGTGTGCTAGTTTTTTTGTGTGTGTAAGTTTTTGTGTGTGTGTAAGTTTTTTGTGCGTGTGAAATTTTGTGTGTGTGTAAGTTTTTTTGTGTGTGTTTAATTTTTTGTATTTGTTCAAGGGTGTTTTTTTTTATGTGTTTGTGAGTTTTTGTTAGTTTTTTTTTGTGTGGAAATGTTTTTGTGTTTGTGTGTAATGTTGTGTATTTTTTCAAGTTTTTTTGTTTGTTTAAGTTTTTGTTTGTGTGTAATTTGTTGTGTGTGTGTATGTATTTTTGTGTGTGTAAGTTTTTTTGTGTGTGAGTTTTTGTGTGTGTGTAAGTTTTTTTGTGTGTAAGTTTTTTTTGTGTATGTAAGTTTTGTGTGTGTGTGTAAGTAATCGTGTGTGTGTAAGTTTTTTTGTGTGTGTAAGTTTTTTGTGTTTGTGTAAGTTTTTGTGTGTGTGTAAGTTTTTTGTGTGTGTGTAAGTTTTGTGAGTTTATTTAATTTTTTGTGTATGTGTGTGTAAATTTTTGTGTGTGTCAAAGTTTTGTGTGTGTGTGTAAGATTTTGTGTTTGTGTGTG
Source organism: Artemia sp. Qi Xiang Cuo (assembly GCF_049724085.1). Taxonomy (NCBI): domain Eukaryota; kingdom Metazoa; phylum Arthropoda; class Branchiopoda; order Anostraca; family Artemiidae; genus Artemia; species Artemia sp. Qi Xiang Cuo. The sequence goes on from NW_028297441.1 coordinate 2,102,343, forward strand.
TAAGTTTTTGTGTGTTTGTGTAATTATTTGCGTGTGTTTTAGTTTTTTTGTGTGTGTGTGTGTGTGTAAGTTATTGTGTGTGTGTACATTTTTGTGTTTGTGTAAGTTTTTGTGTGTGTGTGTAAGTTTTTTTGTGTGTGTGTAAGTTTTTATGTTTGTGTATGTTTCTATGTGTGTGTAAATTCTTGTTTGTGTGTAAGTTTCTATGTGTGTGTGTAAGTTTTTTGTGTGTGTGTAAGTTTTTTTGTGTGTGTTTAAGTTTTTTTGTGTGTGTGTAATTTTTTTTGTGTGTGTAAGTTTTTTTGTGTATGTGTAAGTTTTTGTGTGTGTGTAAGTTTTTTCACTTTCGACTATTAAAAAGGGCACAAGCCACTCCAATTTTCAATTGAAATGAGTCCTTTTTGAAGTTTCTCTGACAACTTTTTCGATACGAAGTGCCCTGGTCTAAAGGAAAAAAATAATAAATAATAAATTGTGCCAACATCGTTCTTATATGCCCCCAGGACATAACTTAAAACCCTTGCCCTGAGGGTTGTGGGGGAGTGACCTTCTCAAAACATATTTTCTATCTGGAAATCAAATACGCTGAACAAAATGGCTATCTCAAAATTGTGATTGGATGTGTTTGAGGAAAGGGTAGGCATGGAAAGGGTGTTAGCTACCTTCCAATGACTTTCAACTATTGAAAAGGGCACTAGTCATTCCAATTTCCAATCAAATTAGCCCTTTTCGAATTATCTACGACAACTACTTCAATACGAAGTGCCCTGGAGTGGAAAAAAAAATAATACATTGCGCCAACATCGTTCTTTACTTAGGCAGCGCGATTGCGCTGCGTA
>NW_028297441.1:2103681-2133681 GCF_049724085.1 Artemia sp. Qi Xiang Cuo
CTTTATAATAAAGAACGAACATTTTACCGATTATCTACTAATATCCATATAAGACGTAATAAGTGACATGGCGTAATATCTAAAACCTATTGTGTACTAATAACCATATATGACTTAATGAGCGACGTGACGTAAAAATTGATCCGGGTTGCAGCGGTAGCTAGCAACCTAGTAAGAGACGATCACGTCCAATGTTAAGAAATATAAAAACCCATATTTCCTAACAGAGGAGTCAGATCAAAACAAAAAGTACACCATTAGAACCGCCTTGTCCGAAACCTCTATAAAGGATACTTACCGCCCTTTGGCTTGAATAACAAAGAAAATATATTGGCTTGAAAATCAAGCGAATTGACTTTTACCACGTTATTCTCCACAAACGGGATATTTTTTCTCTTTTCTTTTGTATCCAGAGATAGCTTGGCACTGGAACATCGTAGAGGGTTGTTCAATAGCTCATTTTAAAGGAAATTAGTTGGGTTAAAAACCTTTTGTAACTAAAATAAATTATTTCTAAAAGAGAGTAAATTTTTCCACCAAAATCCGGGTTGCAGCGGTAGCTAGCAACCTAGTAAGAGACGATCACGTCCAATGTTAAGAAATACAAAAATCCATAGCTCCTAAAAAAGAAGTCAGATCAAAACAAAAAGTACACCATTAGAACCGCCTTGTCCGAAACCCCTGTATAGGAAACTTTCTGTCCCTTGGCTTGAACAGCAAGGGAAATATATTGGCTTGAAAATCAAGAAAATTGACTTTAACCACGTTATTCTCCCCAAACGGGATATTTTTTTTACAATATAGAACGACCTCTTCCCTATACTAAATTATATAGGCCACTTAACTATAGTATAGGTTAGTAAATCCGGGTTGCAGCGGTTGCTAGCAACCTAGTAAGAGACGATCACGTCCAATGTGAAGAAATATAAAAACCCATAGTTCCTAAAAAAGGAGTCAGATCAAAACAAAAAGTACACCATTAGAACCGCCTTGTCCGAAACCCCTGTATAGGAAACTTTCTGTCCCTTGGCTTGAACAGCAAGGGAAATATATTGGCTTGAAAATCAAGAAAATTGACTTTAACCACATTATTCTCCCCAAACGGGATATTTTTTCTCTTTTCTTTTTTCTTTTCCACAGATAGCTTGGCACTGGAACATCCTAGAGGGTTGTTCAATAGCTCATTTTAAAGGAAATTAATTCGGTTAAAAATCTATAGTAACTAAAATAAATTATTTCTAAAAGAGAATAAATTTTTCCACCAAAAACTGCATTTTTGATGTCTTTTCACACTGCAGTCTTTCAAACATAATCGTATACCAGCGGTAAGATTTGAACCCACGCCTCCGAAGAGACTGGTGGCTAACACCAGTGTCTTGGACCACTCGGCCAGGCTGCCTCTTATAATTTGGGCTGCAGCAGTAGCTAGCAACCTAGTAAGAGACGATCAGTCCCATGCTAAGAAATATAAAAACCCAAAACTCCTAAAAATAGAGTAAGATCAAAACAAAAGTACATCATTAGAGCTACCTTGTCTGAAACCCTACTAGATAAATAATGAATGTCGTCATAGCTTTATATTAGAGCTATGACGTGAATAGAAAAATACGAAATTATATTGTTGTTTCTGATGACGTCCTGAACTAATATCATTGCGCCATGACGTCAATAAAATCATTACGCCGTGACGTCATAATTACTACTTAAGAACGACAAAGATGTAAATTCTCTCATTCTTGATTAGAATAATGGTTAGATCGAAGCAAGCTATATGCAATTTGAAAAAATAGTACTACACAAACAACAGAGATAGTATCTTGAAAAGAGAAAAGAAAAGGTATTCAACCGACCAGGCGTATCGAGAAGTAAAAGTTGAGAGAGCAAAACAAAGGTATTCAACCGACCAGGCGTATCGAGAAGTAATAATTGAGAGAGCAAAACAAAACAGCAAGATGTGTTATCACAATGATGAAGATTATAGACATGCAAAAATTGAGACAGCCAAACAAAAGTTCAAGGAGAGTTATCACAATGATGAAGATTACCGCATCAAATATAAGAAAAACCAAAAGCAAAGGTATTCAACCGTCCAGGTGTATCGAGAAGTAAAAATTGAGACAGCCAAACAAAAGATCAAGGAGCGTTACTGGGGTGACAAAATCTATAATGAAAAAATTAAATTCTCTGCGAGGTTGTACCGAAGAACGCACAAGGACAAAGGGAAAAATTACATTCAGAAATACAAGAAGATGGCAAAAATGCAGGCTGATCTTTGTAAATTGAGAAACATTTTACGCATGTTTTATCGGGATCACGAAAAGTATTCAAAATTACAGATTAAAATTCTCTTTGAAAGAGCGGATGCTGTTGAAAAGTCGGCTAGAAATTCTTTGGCAAAGCTTCATAGTAATATCCAAAAGAAATGTTGTCAGTTTAACGAAAAGCTTCCAAGGTATGGATTGGCAACTGCGGAACAGTTTATAGATGCAATGGAAAATGTTCGACAACACAGTGAATATACGGAGGCGTACTTCTTAGAAAATTCGTATATTAATTTTGGAAGGAGCAATTGCAGTTTATGTAGCAGCAATAAAAATATATATACAAGCATACCTATCAACAGCGAAGGAAAAGCAATGTTTTTCAATTATGGCGAAAACGAGCCTGTTAGGGTTATTAGTAAATGTGTTTGTAAGACTAATGATTTAGAACAAATTCCTGGAACACCGACTCAAGAAAAAAACATTTCTAACTGTGTTTTAAACAGTTCTTTTAGTTCTACTGAATATTTGGCAAAAAATTCTCTGTGTAGTAGAACAAACTGTCCTGAAAAGTACGAGACAACTATTGAAAAATGCTCTAAAACTAGATCTGACAAGGAAATTATGATGGCTGAAGTCACCTATAACAATCTGAGTAAACATTCAAAACCAAAAATTGGGCAGCAGGTTACTTGGCAATGTCACCCTGATATCTGCAAGCTCTATCCGACGGATATTGAATTATGTCAAATTCTTTTTGATATCCTTGAAAATAATATAGCATTAAAATTTTCGACTGACAAAGTGGTTAATTTCTACCTTGGCGGCTTGGATTATTGTGAAATCAATTACAGGGACACAAGAAAGCATGGGCATTCGTTATACTGTAGCCCAAATGAGGGATGTCAGAGATATTTTTGTTCTCTAAGGGCACTAGCTCCACATTTTCCTGTCTTGAACTGTTTGATTAATAGCGTATATAAGGCAGTATCAAAATGTAAGATTATACAACATATTAATCTACTAAAAGTCAAGGGCTCGTACAAGGAACTAAGTCATTACATAGAAGAAGTGTCAAGTAGACTCTGTCGTAATAATAGTCAAGACTTCATTTACGGTGATAGCAATATTAGAGTTTCTGTGGATGAAAATACAATATTAAAATATTTGGTGAGACCCTTGATAAGGTAGCTAACATCAGGGATGTATACCCCACAATGCATTGTGACAGTTGTGAGCAGATAAAGACAAAATACCAATTGAAGAGTCTAAGATCCCTTTCAAATAAGAAAGGTTTTGATGTAATGATGGCCACGATTTTAGAACACCTACAACAGGACATACCCAAAGATGACAGAGAACAACTAATTCAATGTATTATAATAAAGAACGAACTCTTTCCTATACTAAATAAGCCTATATTAGTTAATGATATAGCAATGATATCCGGTTTGCAGCGGTAGCTAGCAACCTAGTAAGAGACGATCAGGTCCAATGTTAAGAAATATGAAAACCCCTAACTCCTAAAACAGGAGTCAGATCAAAACCAAATTAACACCATTAAAACCACCTCGTCTGAAACCCCTATAAAAGGAAACTTACCACCCTTTGGCTTGAATAACAAAGAAAATATATTGGCTTGAAAATCAAGAAAATTGACTTTAACCACGTTATTCTCCAAAAACGGGATATTTTTTTCTTTCCGCATTTTCTTCCTCCTCAGCTAGCTGGGCACTGGAAAATCATAGAGAGCTGTATAATAGCTCATTTTAAAGGAAATTGCTACATCTAGTCCATTTTGTAATTAAAAATAAAATACTTTTTAAAGTAGAATCAATTTGGTCAAAAAAATTGCACTTTTGATGTATTTTCATACTACAGTCTTTTCAAAGATATTTGAATTTTTTACAGTAAAGAACGATCTCTCGCCCATTATAATAAAGATCGAACTCTTCCCTATACTAACTTGCATACGCAACTTCACTATAGTTAAGATTACAGTATTTATATTATGCATCATTATAAATTATAAAAGGTTCAAATGTTCGAAGATTATAGAGTTAAAAATTTTCCCACCCCGGGAATCGAACCCGAGCCTGTTAAGTGAAAGTTAACTATCCTAGCCACTAGACCATATTGAACCATAAAGAAGTATGATTTAACAGCCATATGCGTATTATTATTTCACCATACCAATTATAATAAGGCCAAAACAAAATCGTCGACTTGCAACCTTACTTTTGACACATTAGTTAAATCTTCATCAGGCTTAAAAAATGTTTTGCTAGTTTTACATGAAAGAACGAACCTTAGTCCATATACAATAAAGAAAGACACCTTGCCCATGTTAACTAAAACATAAATAGGGATTATGTAATTTCCAATAGTATCATGGCTGTAGAGATGGCTGAAACCTAGTTACAATAAAAAACGATCATTGGAATAACAAAAATTGCATACCTTTGGAATTAGCTAGCTACTTGATTATTTGAGACTCGTCTCTTACTATTGAAAAGAAGAAAAAGCCGTAGGCTTTTTCCTGTGTGTAATCAGTTTATTATCATAGGCAGCGCGCTAGCACTGCCTGAGTAAAGAACGATGTGGGCACAATGTGTTTTTTTTCCGGGTTGCAGCGATAGCTAGCAACCTAGTAAGAGACGATCACGTCCAATGTTAAGAAATATAAAAACCCATAGTTCCTAACAAAGGAGTCAGATCAAAACAAAAAGTACACCATTAGAACCGCCTTGTCTGACACCCCTGTATAGGAAACTTTCTGTCCCTGGGCTTGAACAGCAAGGGAAATATATTGGCTTGAAAATCAAGAAAATTGACTTTAACCACGTTATTCTCCCCAAACGGGATATTTTTTTCTCTTTTCTTTTTTTCTTTTCCACAGATAGCTTGGCACTGGAACATCGTAGAGGGTTGTTCAATAGACTCATTTTAAAGGAAATTAATTGGGTTAAAAATCTATAGTAACTAAAATAAATTATTTCTAAAAGAGAATAAATTTTTCCACCAAAAACTGAATTTTTGATGTCTTTTCACACTGCAGTCTTTCAAACATAATCGTATACCAGCGGTAAGAATTGAACCCACGCCTCCGAAGAGACTGGTGGCTAACACCAGTGTCTTGGACCACTCGGCCAGGCTGCCTCTCATAAATAAATATATATGTGAATTTGGGTTGCAGCAGTAGCTAGCAACCTAGTAAGAGACGATCACTCCCATGCTAAGAAATATAACAAAACTCCTAAAAATAGAGTAAGATCAAAACAAAAGTACATCATTAGAACTACCTTGTCTGAAACCCTACTAGATAAATAATGAATGTCGTAGCTTTATATTAGAGCTATGACGTGAATAGAAAAACACGAAATTATATTGTTGTTTCTGATGACGTCATGAAATAATATCATTGCGCCTTGACGTCAATAAAATCATTACGCCGTGACGTCATAATTACTACTTAAGAACGACACAGATGTAAATTCTCTCATTCTTGATTAGAATAATGGTTAGATTGAAGCAAGCTATACACAATTTGAAAAAACAGTACTACACAAACAACAGAGATAGTATCTTGAAAAGAGAAAAGCAAAGGTATTCAACCGACCAGGCGCATCGAGAAGTAAAAATTGAGAGAGCAAAACAAAGGTATTCAACCGACCAGGCGTATCGAGAAGTAATAATTGAGAGAGCAAAACAAAGGTATTCAACCGACCATCGCAGTAAAGAACGAACTTCAGCCCATAGTATCCGGGTTGCAGCGGTAGCTAGCAACCTAGTAAGAGACGATCACGTCCAATGTTAAGAAATATAAAAACCCATAGTTCTTAAAAAAAGAGTCAGATCAAAACAAAAAGTACACCATTAGAACCGCCTTGTCCGAAACCCCTGCATAGTAAAATTTCTGTCCCTTGGCTTGAACAGCAAGGGAAATATATTGGCTTGAAAATCAAGAAAAGTGGCAGCTACTACAACATTCTGCCTAAACGGGATATTTTTTTCATTTTTTTTTCTTTTTTTTTTTCTTTCTTTTCCACAGATAGCTTGGCACTGGAACATCGTAAAGGGTTGTTCAATAGCGCATTTTAAAGGAAATTAATTGGGTTAAAAATCTATAGTAACTAAAATAAATTATTTCTAAGAGAGAATAAATTTTTCCACCAAAAACTGCATTTTTGATGTCTTTTCACACTGCAGTCTTTCAAACATAATCGTATACCAGCGGTAAGAATTGAACCCACGCCTCTGAAGAGACTGGTGGCTAACACCAGTGCCTTGGACCACTCGGCCAGGCTGCCTCTCATAAATAAATATATATGTGAATTTGGGTTGCAGCAGTAGCTAGCAACCTAGTAATAGACGATCAGTCCAATGCTAAGAAATATAAAAACCCAAAACTCCTAAAAATAGAGTCAGATCAAAACAAAAGTGCATCATTAGAAATACCTTGTCTGAAACCCTACTAGATAAATAATGAACGTCATCATAGTTTTATATTAGAGCTATGACGTGAATAGAGTGACGTCATAATTAGTATATAAGGAAAGTCAAAACTAAAAATTCTCTCATTCTTGATTAGAATAATGGTTAGATCGAAGCAAGCTATACGCAATTTGAAGAAAGAGTACTACACAAACAACAGAGCTAGTATCTTGAAAAGAGAAAAGCAAAGGTATTCAACCGACCAGGCGTATCGAGAAGTAAAAATTGAGAGAGCAAAACAAAGGTATTCAACCGACCAGGCGTATCGAGAAGTAATAATTGAGAGAGCAAAAGAAAACAGCAAGATGTGTTATCACAATGATGAAGATTATAGACATGCAAAAATTGAGACAGCCAAACAAAAGATCAAGGAACGGTATGGTAATGATGAACATTACAGAGAAGCAAGAATTGAGCAGGCTAAACAAAAGATCAAGGAGCGTTATCACAATGATAAACTTTATAGAGAAGCAACAATTGAGCAGGCTAGACAAAAGAGCAGGTAACGTTATCACAATGATTAAGATTATAGACATGCAAAAATTGAGACAGCCAAACAAAAGATCAAGGAATTATAATAAAGAACGACCTCTTGCCTATACTAAATTTTATATGCCACTTAACTATAGTATAGGTTAGTAAAGTTTACATAAGGTTTACATAACTTTCTGCCCCTTGGCTTGAACAGCAAGGGAAATATATTGGACTGAAAATCAAGAATTATAATAAAGAACGATCTCTTTCCTATATTAAATATCCGGGTTGCAGCGGTAGCTAGCAACCTAGTAAGAGACGATCACGTCCAATGTTAAGAAATATAAAAACCCATAGTTCTTAAAAAAAGGAGTCAGATCAAAACAAAAAGTACACCATTAGAACCACCTTGTCCGAAACCCCTGTATAGGAAACTTTCTGTCCCTTGGATTGAACAGCAAGGGAAATATATTGGCTTGAAAATCAAGAAAATTGACTTTAACCACGTTATTCTCCCCAAACGGGATATTTTTTTCTCTTTTCTTTTTTTGTATCCAGAGATAGCTTGGCACTGGAACATCGTAGAGGGTTGCTCAATTACATTAAAGGGCGAACTATAGCCCATAGTAACTGGAATCCAGGTTGCAGCAGTAGCTTGCATACTATCCGGGCTGCGGTGGTAGCTAGCAACCTAGTAAGAGATGATAACGCACCATGGTAAAAATGAAATAGTCAAACAGTTCGTGGTAACGAACTGTTGCAGTAGAAGCAAATCGTCCCAATAGTAACTGTAACTCTAAAAAACAGAATTTTAATATCAAAGATACGTCAAAAGAATCAAATTTTTATACTGATTTTAAATATTTCAGTTTCAACAAGTTTAGTTACATTAAAATACGTTCATTGGAATAATAAATCATTGTATACATTCGATTTAGTTATCTACTTGATTGTTCGAAGTTCGTTTCTTTCTATTTCAAAGAAGAAAAATCCTTAGACTTTTTCACGTTTGTAATCATTTGCAACTACATAAAGGACCAATATAGTTCATCATAAATGATGTTTGTCAAAAATTTCCCCTTCCTGAAGCCCTGCTGATTCAGGTTGGGATTTAAGGGTCACAGCTAAGTAAGCAATTGTCGTGGCAGTGACGACGTTGTGAGCGATGAGGCTCGACTCTCCGTCCCTGGACAGCAGTGGAAATCCGTCTGCGCACCTCAACGTGGTGTAGGGTTGTAACACTATCGAACTTCACGCCGAGCGAGAAGGTGGCTAACGTGCTCCGCCTGTTCCAATTCGTTGGTTGGCCGGTGGGCTAGTAACTCGCCACCGTAAAAACTGATTACTCAAGAAACAGCAACAGATAGCCTCGGATTGACTTCTTCTTCTTCTGTGATGACGACTAATGCACGCCCCCGGACAGGATTCTTAAAACCGCCAAGTGGTTTCGTATCCGGGTTGCAGTAGTAGCTAGCAATCCGGGTTGCAGCGGTAGCTAGCAACCTAGTACGATCACGTCCAATGTTAAGAAATATAAAAACCCATAGCTCCTAAAAAAAAGAGTCAAAATAAAACAAGAAGTACACCATTAGAACCGCCTTGTCCGAAACCCCTATTTAGAAAACTTTCTGTCCTTTGGCTTGATTACAGTAAAGAACGACATGACCATGCTAAATGAAGTAATCTATTTTACATTAAAATTAGAATAATAAACCATTGCATACATTCGACTTAGTTAGGAACTTGATTGTTTGAGGTTCGTCTCTTGCTATTTCAAAGAAGAAAAAGCCGTAGGCTTTTTCCTGTTATATAGAAAAGAACCAACTATAGCCTATAGTAATTGAACTACAATCCGGGTTGCAGCGGTAGCTAGCAACCTAGTAAGAGACGATCACGTCCAATGTTAAGAAATATAAAAAACCATAGTTCCTAAAAAAAGGAGTCAGATCAAAACAAAAAGTATACCATTAAAACCGCCTTGTCCATAATCCCTTTATAGGAAACTTTCTGTCCATTGGCTTGAAAAGCAAGGGAAATATATTGGCTTGAAAATCAAGAAATCCGGGTTGCAGCGGTAGCTAGCAACTCCGGGTTGCAGCGGTAGCTAGCAACCTAGTAAAAGACGATCACGTCCAATGTTAAGAAATATAAAAACCCATAGTTCCTAACAGAGGAGTCAGATCAAAACAAAAAGTACACCATTAGAACCGCCTTGTCCCACAACCCCTGTATAGGAAACTTTCTGTCCCTTGGCTTGAACAGCAAGGAAAATATATTGGCTTGAAAATCAAGAAAAGTGGCAGCTACTACAACATTCTGCCTAAACGGGATATTTTTTTCTTTTTTTTTCTTTTTTCTTTCTTTTCCACAGCAAATTAATTGGGTTGAAAATCTATAGTAACTAAAATAAATTATTTCTAAAAGAGAATAAATTTTTCCACCAAAATTACAGTAAAGAACGATCGCTCATGCATAGTAACTGATATATGGTGGTTCCAGGGGTAGTTACTTATGGTTCGTCTCTTACTATTTCAAAGAAGAAAAAGCCGTGAGGCTTTTTCCTGTTTGTAATGATATAGCATAAAACTTTTCGGCAATTTTTTGTAATCCGGGTTGCAGCGGTAGCTAGCAACCTAGTAAGAGACGATCACCTCCAATGTTAAGAAATATAATAACTCCTAAAAAAAAGAGTCAGATCAAAACGAAAAGTATACCATTAGAATCATCTTGTCCGAAACCCCTATTAAGGAAACTTACCGCCCTTTGGCTTGAATAACAAAGAAAATATATTGGCTTGAAAATCAAGGAAATTGACTTTTACCACGTTATTCTCCACAAACGGGATATTTTTTTCTTTTCACTTGATTTTTCTTCTCAGCTAGCTGGGCACTGGAAAATCATAGAGAGCTGTATAATAGCTCATTTTAAAGGAAATTGCAACATCTAGTCACTTTTGTAATTAAAAATAAAATACTTTTTAAAAGTAGAATCAATTTTGTCAAAAAAATTGCATTTTTGATGTATTTTCATGCTGCAGTCTTTTCAAAGATATTTCAATTTACAAGCAATCAAACAATTCATGGTAATGAACTCTATAGTAATAATAGCTACTTGTCTCAATAGTAACCGAAACTCCTGGAACCAAAATTTTCTTTTTTTGCTTAATCGCTAATATTATTATGTAAACTGCAAAAATATCTATGATGCCTAATCAGTAATAGTAATTTCTTAATTTAAACAACAAAAATACATGAAAATTTTATAATTAGTTTTACTTTTTGTCTCCTGGAAGAAAATTTTTTTCATCTACGTTCAAAGTTATTATTGTATCCTGGAACCAAACTTTTTTTGGTTTGTAACCCGTAAAGTACGTATCTCCATATTATTGTCTTATAATTGCAATTATTTTAGTTTTCAGTCCAGAATCGCTAAAATTATTATGTAAACTGCAAAAATATTTATGGTGTCTAACCAATAATACTAATTTTGTAATTCAAACAAGATAAATACCTGAAAATTTAAAAATTAGTTTTTTTTATGCTAGGTTTTAGATACTCGACACGGGCTATTGTGTACTTAATAATTTTAAACCTTGAAAAAACATGGTCTCACGCGAGTGGAAAAAAAGAAAGAATAGCCAAAAAAACTATCAAAATAGAGCAATCCAAATTTCTACTAATAGAAAACTTTAATACACAAAAAATAAAGCTAACATCCTGAAATATAGGAAAAGTTTATTTAAAAGAGATAAAAATGCCACCGAACGCAATAAAGCTCGAGAACGCGTAAGGATTGCTAATAAGATGTCTTGTGATCCAGAATTTAAGAAAATGAAATATGACAGAGCAAAACAGAGGTATGTTACGGATCAGGGGTATCGAGAAGGGAAAATTTAGACAGCCAAACAAAAGAGCAAGGAACGGTATGATAACGATATAGATTACCGAAACAAACATAAGAAAAAAGTTGCTACCAGAATAATGGGTAGATACTGGGGTGACAAAAGCTATAATGAAAAAAATAAATTCTCTGCGAGGTTGCACCGAAGAACGCATAAGGATAAAGGGAAAAATTACATTCAGAAATACAAGAAGATGGCAAAAATGCAGGCTGATCTTTGTAAATTGAGAAACATTTTACGCATGTTTTATCGGGATCATGAAAAGTATTCAAAATTACAGATTAAAATTCTCTTTGAAAGAGCGGATGCTGTTGAAAAGTCGGCTAGAAATGCTTTGGCAAAGCTTCATAGCAATATCCAAAAGAAATGTTGCCAGTTTAATGAAAAGCTTCCAAGGTATGGACTTGAAACTGCGGAACAGTTTATAGATACAATGGAAAATGTTTGACAACACAGTGAATATACAGAGGCGTACTTCTTAGAAAGTTCGTATATTAATTTTGGAAGGAGCAATTGCAGTTTATGTAGCAGCAATAAAAATATACATACAAGCATACCTATCAACAGCGAAGGAAAAGCAATGTTTTTCACTTATGGCGAAAACGAGCCTGTTAGGGTTATCTGGGTTGCAGCGGTAGCTAGCAATCCGGGTTGCAGCGGTAGCTAGCAACCTAGTAAGAGACGATCACGTCCAATGTTAAGAAATATAAAAACCCATAGTTCCTAAGAATGGAGTCAGATCAAAACAAAAAGTACACAATTAGAACCGCCTTGTCCGAAACCTCTATAAAGGAAACTTACCGCCCTTTGGCTTGAATAACAAAGAAAATATATTGGCTTGAAAATCAAGCAAATTGACTTTTACCACGTTATTCTCCCCAAACGGGATATTTTTTTCTCTTTTCTTTTTTTGTATCCAGAGATAGCTTGGCACTGGAACATCGTAGATAGTTGTTCAATAGCTCATTTTAAAGGAAATAATTGGGTTAAAAACCTTTTGTAACTAAAATAAATTATTTCTAAAAGAGAATAAATTTTTCCACCAAAAACTGCATTTTCGATGTCTTTTCACACTGCAGTCTTTCAAACATAATCACATACCAGCGGTAAGATTTTAACCCACGCCTCCGAAGAGACTGGTGGCTAACACCAGTGCCTTGGACCACTCGGTCAGGTTGCCTCTCATAAATAAATATATATGTGAATCTGGGTTGCTGCAGTAGCTAGCAATCTAGTAAGAGACGATCAGTCCAATGCTAAGAAATATAACAAAACTCCTAAAAATAGAGTCAAATCAAAACAAAATTACATCATTAGAATTACCTTGTCTGAAACCCTACTAGATAAATATTGAATGTCGTCATAGTTTTATATTAGAGCTATGACGTGAATAGAAAAACACGAAAATATATTGTTGTTTCTGAAGACGTCATGAAATAATATCATTGCGCTATGACGTCAATAAAATCATTACGCCGTGACGTCATAATTACTATATAAAAAGCGTCAGGACTGTAAATGTTCTCATTCATAATTACATAATGGTTTCAATCAAGCAAGCTATACGCAAGTTGAAAAAACAGTACTACACAAACAACAGAGATAGTATCTTGAAAAGAAAAAAGCAAAGGTATTCAACCGACCAGGCGTATCGAGAAGTAATAATTGAGAGAGCAAAACAAAGGTATTCAACCGACCAGGCGTATCGAGAAGTAATAATTGAGAGAGCAAAACAAAACAGCAAGATGTGTTATCTCAATGATGAAGATTATAGACATGCAAAAATTGAGACAGCCAAACAAAAGTTCAAGGATAGTTATCACAATGATGAAGATTACCGCATCAAATATAAGAAAAACCAAAAGCAAAGGTATTCAACCATCCAGGTGTATCGAGAAGAAAAATTGAGACAGCCAAACAAAAGATCAAGAAGCGTTACTGGGGTGACAAAATCTATAATGAAAAAATTAAATTTCTGCGAGGTTGTACCGAAGAACGCATAAGGACAAAGGGAAAAATTACATTCAGAAATACAAAAAGATGGCAAAAATGCAGGCTGATCTTTGTAAATTGAGAAACATTTTACGCATGTTTTATCGGGAACACGAAAAGTATTCAAAATTACAGATTAAAATTCTCTTTGAAAGAGCGGATGCTGTTGAAAAGTCGAATAGAAATTCTTTGGCAAAGCTTAATAGTAATATCCAAAAGAAATGTTGTCAGTTTAACGAAAAGCTTCCAAGGTATGGATTGGCAACTGCGGAACAATTTATAGATGCAATGGAAAATGTTCGACAACACAGTGAATATACGGAGGCGTACTTCTTTGAAAATTCGTATATTAATTTTGGAAGGAGCAATTGCAGTTTATGTAGCAGCAACAAAAATATATATACAAGCATACCTATCAACAGCGAAGGAAAAGCAATGTTTTTCAATTATGGCGAAAACGAGCCTGTTAGGGTTATTAGTAAATGTGTTTGTAAGACTAATGATTTAGAACAAATTCCTGGAACACCGACTCAAGAAAAAAGCATTTCTAATTGTGTTTTAAACAGTTCTTTTAGTTCTTCTGAATATTTGGCAAAAAATTCTCTGTGTAGTAGAACAAACTGTCCTGAAAAGTACGAGACAACTATTGAAAAATGCTCTGAATCTAGATCTGACAAGGAAATTATGATGGCTGAAGTCACCTATAACAATCTGAGTAAACATTCAAAACTAAAAATTGGGCAGCAGGTTATTTGGCAATGTCACCCTGATATCTGCAAGCTCTATCCGACGGATATTGAATTATGTCAAATTCTTTTTTAAATCCTTGAAAATAATATAGCATTAAAATTTTCAACTGACAAAGTGGTTAATTTCTACCTTGGCGGCTTGGATTATTGTGAAATCAATTACAGGGACACAAGAAAGCATGGGCATTCGTTATACTGTAGCCCAAATGAGGGATGTCAGAGCTACTTGCGTTCTCTAAGGGAACTAGCTCCACATTTTCCTGTCTTGAACTGTTCCATTAATAGCGTATATAAGGCAGTATCAAAATGTAAGATTATACAACATATTAATCTACTAAAAGTCGCGGGCTCGTACAAGGAACTAAGTCATTATATAGAAGAAGTGTCAAGTAGACTCTGTCGTAATAATAGTCAAGACTTCATTTACGGTGATAGCAATATTAGAGTTTTTGTGGATGAAAATACAATAATAAAATTATTTGGTGAGAGCCTTGATAAGGTAGCTAACAACAGGGATGTATACCTCAAAATGCATTGTGACAGTTGTGAGTAGATAAAGACAAAATACCAATTGAAGAGTCTAAGATCCCTTTCAAATAAGAAAGGTGTTGATGTAATGATGGCCACGATTTTAGAACACCTACAACAGGACATACCCAAAGATGACAGAGAACAGCTAATTCATTGTACAGGATGGAAAGAGGATTTCATAGATTAATTCTCTGTCTATGATTACTGTCTGGGAAAATGTTGAAAAGTCAGGAGAATGTCCGATCAGTATTAAATAACCTTCATATAGACTGTACACCGGAATGTATAAATTATAATAAAGAACGACCTCTTGCCTAAACTAAATTTTATAGGCCACTTAACTATAGTATAGGCTAGTACAGTTATTATTTTTAAAGTCAATATATTAAAATTTTCCACTAAAAGACGGTCATTGGAATAAAAACCCAATACATGCATTTGATTTAGTTAGCTACTTGATTGTTTAAGGCTAGTCTCTTACTATTTCAAAGAAGAAAAAGCCGTAGGCTTTTTCCTGTTTGTAATCAATTACAAAGAGTTCTACCTTTAAAAATGAGTTATCCGGTTATAATAAAGATCGAACTCTTCCCTATACTAACTTGCATAGGCAACTTTCACTATAGTGAAGATTACAGTATTTATATTATAATTATATTTAATTATATTTAAGGTCAATATATTAAAATTTTCCACTAAAAGACGGTCATTGGAATAAAAACCCAATACATACATTTGATTTAGTTAGCTACTTGATTGTTTGAGGCTAGTCTCTTACTATTTCAAAGAAGAAAAAGCCGTAGGCTTTTTCCGGTTTGTAATCAATTAGAGAGAGTTCTACCTTTAAAATGAGTTACGTAGTTACATTAAAGGACGATCATTTGAATATTATCCGGGTTGCAGCGGTAGCTAGCAACCTAGTAAGAGACGATCACGTCCAATGTTAAGAAATATAAAAACCCATAGTTCCTAACAAACGAGTCAGATCAAATTCAAAAGTACACCATTAGAACCGCCTTGTCCAAAACCCCTGTATAGGAAACTTTCTGTCCCTTGGCTTAAACAGCAAGGGAAATATTTTTTCTTGAAAATCAAGAAAAGTGGCAGCTACTACAACAGTCTGCCTAAACGGGATATTTTTTTTTCTTTTTTTCTTTTTTCTTTTTTCTTTTCCAAAGATAGCTTGGCGCTGGAACATCGTAGAGGGTTGTTCAATAGCTCATTCTAAAGAAAATTAATTGGGTTAAAAATCTATAGTAAATAAAATAAGTTATTTCTAAAAGAGAATAAATTTTTCCACTAAAAACTCTATTTTTGATGTCTTTTCACACTGCAGTCTTTCAAACATAATCGTATACCAGCGGTAAGATTTGAACCCACGCCTCCGAAGAGACTGGTGGCTAACACCAGTGTCTTGGACCACTCGGCCAGGCTGTCTCTTATAATTTGGATTGCAGAAGTAGCTAGCAACCTAGTAAGAGACGATCAGTCCCATGCTAAGAAATATAAAAACCCAAAACTCCTAAAAATAGATTAAGATCAAAACAAAAGTACATCATTAGAACGACCTTGTCTGAAACCCTACTAGATAAATAATGAATGTCGTCATAGATTTATATTAGAGCTATGACGTGAATAGAAAAACACGAAATTATGTTGTGGTTTCTGAAGACGTCATGAAATAATATCATTGCGCCATGACGTCATCATGAAATAATATCATTACGCCGTGACGTCATAATTACTACTTAAGAACTACAAAGATGAAAATGGTCTCATTCGTGAATTACATAATGGTTAGATCAAAGCAAGCTGCACGCAAGTTAAAAAAACAGTACTACACAGACAACAGAGAAAGTATCTTGAAAAGAGAAAAGCTATTAAAAGTTATTATGTAAACTGCAAAAATATTTATGGTGTCTGAGCAATAATTTTGATTTTTTAATAAAAACTAGAAAAATACCTGAAAATTTTTAAATTAGTTTTATTTTTTGTTAGTTTTTATAATAAGGAATACACATTAAAAGGCGACCATTCGAAGAACATACCATTGCATATATTGGACATAGTTAGCTGCTCGATTCCTTGAAAAAAAATCTTATTTGTCAACTGAAACTAGAATAATTCCTGAAAATTTTAAATAAAATAATTTTTTGAAACTGCAAAGTGCAAAAATATTTATGGTGTCTGATCAATATTTTTCATTGTTTAATTCAAACCAGAAAAAACATCAAATTTTAAAATTAGTTTGGTTTTCCTTTTGCTTCAATTGACTCGCTATATATATATATATATATATATATATATATATATATATATATATATATATATATATATATATATATATATATATATATATATATATATATATATATATATATATATATATATATATATATATATATATATATATATATATATATATATATATATATATATATATATATATATATATATATATATATATATATATATATATATATATATATATATATATATATATATATATATATATATATATATATATATATATATATATATATATATATATATATATATATATATATATATATATATAGAGAGAGAGAGAGAGAGAGAGAGAGAGAGAGAGAGAGAGAGAGAGAGAGAGATCCGGGTTGCAGCGGTAGCTAGCAACCTAGTAAGAGACGATCACCTCCAATGTCAAGAAATATAAAACCCCCCAACTCCTAAAAAAAGAGTCAGATCAAAACAAAAAGTACACCATTAGAACCGCCTTGTCCGAATCCTCTATAAAGGAAACTTACCGCCCTTTGGCTTGAATAACAAAGAAAATATATTGGCTTGAAAATCAAGAAAATTGACTTTTACCACGTTATTCTCCACAAACGAGATATTTTTTTCTTTCCGCTTTTTTTTTCTGCTCAGCTAGCTGGGCACTGGAAAATCATAGAGAGCTGTATAATAGCTCATTTTAAAGGAAATTGCAACATCTAGTCACTTTTGTATTTAAAAATAAAATACTTTTTAAAGTAGAATCAATTTTGTCAAAAAAATTGCATTTTTGATGTATTTTCAGACTGCAGTCTTTTCAA
Source organism: Artemia sp. Qi Xiang Cuo (assembly GCF_049724085.1). Taxonomy (NCBI): domain Eukaryota; kingdom Metazoa; phylum Arthropoda; class Branchiopoda; order Anostraca; family Artemiidae; genus Artemia; species Artemia sp. Qi Xiang Cuo. Next base: position 2,121,155 of record NW_028297441.1, read on the forward strand.
AGATATTTGAATTTTGAAGCAATAAAACAGTCCATGTAATGAACTCTATAGTAATAATAGCTACTTGTCTCAATAGTAACCGAAACTCCTGGAACCAAAATTTTCTTTTTTGGCTTAATCGCTAAAATTATTATGTAAACTGCAAAAATATTTATGATACCTAATCAGTAATAGTAATTTTTTAATTTAAACAACAAAAATACATGAAAATTCTAAAATTAGTTTTGCTTTTTGTCTCCTGGAAGAAATTTTTTTTTCATCTCAGTTCAAATTTATTATTGTATCCTGGAACCAAGCTTTTTTTGGTTTGTAACCCGTAAAGTACATATCTCCATATTATTGTCTCATAATTGCAATTATTTTAGTTTTCAGTCCAGAATCACTAAACTTATTATGTAAACTGCAAAAATATTTATGGTGTCTAACCAATAATACTAATTTTGTAATTCAAACAAGATAAATACCTGAAAATTTTAAAATTAGTTTTGTTTTATGCTAGGTTTTAGATACTCGACACGGGATTTTGTGTGCATAATAATTTTAAACCTTGAAAAAATATGATCTCACGCGAGTGGAAAAAAAGAAAGAATAACCAAAAACAATATCAAAATAGAACAATCCAAATTTCTACTAATAGAAAACTTTACTACACAAAAAATAAAGCTAACATCCTGAAATATCAGAAAAGTTTATTTAAAAGAGATAAAAATGCCACCAAACGCAATAAAGCTCGAGCACGCGTAAGGATTGCTACTAAGATGTCTTGTGATCCAGGATTTAAGAAAATGAAATATGACAGAGCAAAACAGAGGTATCTTACGGATCAGGGGTATCGAGAAGGGAAAATTGAGACAGCGAAACAAAAGAGCAAGGAAAGGTATGATAACGATATAGATTACCGAAACAAACATAAGAAAAAAGTTGCTACCAGAATAATGGGTAGATACTGGGGTGACAAAAGCTATAATGAAAAAATTAAATTCTCTGCGAGGTTGTACCGAAGAACGCATAAGGACAAAGGGAAAAATTACATTCAGAAATACAAGAAGATGGCAAAAATGCAGGCTGATCTTTGTAAATTGAGAAACATTTTACGCATGTTTTATCGGGATCACGAAAAGTATTCGAAATTACAGATTAAAATTCTCTTTGAAAGAGCGGATGCTGTTGAAAAGTCGGCTAGAAATGCTTTGGCAAAGCTTCATAGCAATATCCAAAAGAAATGTTGTCAGTTTAACGAAAAGCTTCCAAGGTATGGATTGGCAACTGCGGAACAGTTTATAGATGCAATGGAAAATGTTCGACAACACAGTGAATATACGGAGGCGTACTTCTTAGAAAATTCGTATATTAATTTTGGAAGGAGCAATTGCAGTTTATGTAGCAGCAATAAAAATATATGTACAAGCATACCTATCAACAGCGAAGGAAAAGCAATGCTTTTCAATTATGGCGAAAACAAGCCTGTTAGGGTTATTAGTATATGTGTTTTTAAGACTAATGATTCAGAACAAATTCCTGGAACACCGACTCAAGAAAAAAGCATTTCTAACTGTGTTTTAAACAGTTCGTTTAGTTCTACTGAATATTTGGCAAAAAATTCTCTGTGTAGTAGAACAAACTGTCCTGAAAAGTACGAGACAACTATTGAAAAATGCTCTAAAACTAGATCTGACAAGGAAATTATGATGGCTGAAGTCACCTATAACAATCTGAGTAAACATTCAAAACCAAAAATTGGGCAGCAGGTTACTTGGCAATGTCACCCTGATATCCGCAAGCTCTATCCGACGGATATTGAATTATGTCAAATTCTTTTTGATATCCTTGAAAACAATATAGCATTAAAATTTTCAACTGACAAAGTGGTTAATTTCTACCTTGGCGGCTTGGATTATTGTGAAATCAATTACAGGGACACAAGAAAGCATGGGCATTCGTTATACTGTAGCCCAAATGAGGGATGTCAGAGCTATTTGCGTTCTCTAAGGGCACTAGCTCCACATTTTCCTGTCTTGAACTGTTTCATTAATAGCGTATATAAGGCAGTATCAAAATGTAAGATTATACAACATATTAATCTACTAAAAGTCGAGGGCTCGTACAAGGAACTAAGTCATTACATAGAAGAAGTGTCAAGTAGACTCTGTCGTAATAATAGTCAAGACTTCATTTACGGTGATAGCAATATTAGAGTTTCTGTGGATGAAAATACAATAATAAAATTATTTGGTGAGAGCCTTGATAAGGTAGCTAACATTAGGGATGTATACCCCACAATGCATTGTGACAGTTGTGAGCAGATAAAGACAAAATACCAATTGAAGAGTCTAAGATCCCTTTCAAATAAGAAAGGTTTTGATGTAATGATGGCCACAATTTTAGAACACCTACAACAGGACATACCCAAAGATGACAGAGAAGAACTAATTCAATGTACAGGTTGGAAAGAGGATGTCATAGATTCATTCTTTGTCTGTGATTACTGTGCTGGGAAAATGTTGAAAAGTCAGGAGAATGTCCGATCAGTATTAAATAACCTTCATATAGACTGTACACCGGAATGTATAAAGTGTTTAAATAATTTTGAAATGGCAATGATTCGATTTGTAATGCCTTGTCTTACGATCGTCAGATTAGGACAAGTAACTGCATTGAAGAGACCTAGAACAGAACTTGTTGACGCTCTTAAGGGGAGAATAGTATATCTACCTGTTGATGTGCAAGCAAATGCAGATATTCAGCCTGAAAAACTTCTTAACATTGATAGTTTTGTAGTCATTGTCAATGGTCAGCCTACTTACAACAAGAATGTTTGGACTGCACTAATAGATCTGAGAAAAGTCCATGAAGCACTGTTGTGGTTAAGAGAGAACAACAGTCTCTATAAAACAATACATGCATACACCCTAGAAGATTTAAAAAAATACTTGAAGCCCGTCTTGCTGAAAAAGCGGTTGGTGTTGATAATTTACCTGAAATACCGGAAGCTGCAATCCTTCAGAATCTGACAGAAAGTGCAAAATCTACATTGGTTGAACATTTTTCTGTCCAGCCTCTCAATTCAGCGGTTCCAAAAGACTTCATTGAAGATTTTAAGCAAATGGTACTGACCAATTTCAAATCAAGAAACTAAAAGGTGAGAGCGAAGACTTATTTCAGGAAGAACTTGATCTAAAAGTGTTTCCAAATCTTTTCCCGAAAGGCAAATATGGCTTGCGTGACAAGGCAAGACCATTTCGGATTAGGAATGCAGAATATTTTAAATCAAGGCTTCTTAGCAGACATACTAAGCTTCGTCTTGACAAACAGTTTCTTTTTCACAGCTTCCAATTGCAAGAATTCTCTTACATTTTTAATTGCGTTGGTCATTTTTTGCGGACTTTGAAACAAAATCAAAATGCTCTTAATTTTATAGAATGGATTATTTCCCGTGTTGGAGAGTTGTAAGCGACTTTGTTTTCTGTTCAATCAAAAATCAGAGGATCTCAGCAGTATTTTCAATCTCTTTCCTATAAAGTAAAGTCAATGATTGAGCAATTGGGTCCACCGACTTTGTTTTTGACAGTTTCATGTGCTGAGTGGTACTCTCCTGAATTTATTGACTATTTACGGACTGTCCATAAGAACTTACCTGGTGTGGCAAAAATGACCCCAGCAGAGTTGACGTGTCTAGATCCAATTGCAGTTTCCATACACTTTGACAAAAAATGGACACCTATGTTTAATGAGCTAATTTGTTCAAAGACAAATCCTTTGTTTGGTAAAATTAAGGATCATTTCTGGCGTATCGAGTATCAGAAACGAGGTGCGCCTCATGTACACTGTGTGTTATAATAAAGAACGACCTATTACCTGTACTAAATTTTATACGCCACTTAATTATAGTATAGGTTAGTAATTCAACAGATACCATGGCACTGTAACATTGTAGAGAGTTGTTCAATGGCTCACTTTGAAGGAAATTAATGGGGTTAAAAACTTTTTGTAATTAAAACAATTATTTTTATTACATTAATAAATTTTATATGTTTCCGGGTTGCAGCGGTAGCTAGCAACCTAGTAAGAGACGATCACGCCCCTTAGTAAATACTAAAGTAACCCATAACTCCTGAAAAAGGATTCAGATCAAAACAAAAAGTATACTATTAGAACCGCCTTGTCCAAAACTTCTATATAGCAAACTTACCGTTCTTTGGCTTGAATAACAAAGAAAATATATTGGTTTGAAAATCAAGAAAATTTACTTTAACCACGGTATTCTCCACACACGGGATATTTTTTTCTTTCCGCTTTTTCTTTCTCCTCAGCTAGCTGACACTGGAAAATCATAGAGAGCTGTATAATAGCTCATTTTAAAGGAAATTGCTACATCTAGTCACTTTTGTAATTAAAAATAAAATACTTTTTAAAGTAGAATCAATTTTGTCAAAAAATTGCATTTTTGATGTATTTTCGTACTGCAGTCTTTACAAAGATATTTGAATTTTAAAGCAATCAAACAGTTCATGGTAATGAACTCTATAGTAATAATAGCTACATGTCTCAATAGTAACCGAATCTCTAAATAACGAAATTTTGATACCAATAGATACATCAAAGCAAAGAGTTCGTGATAACGAACTGTATGTTGTACAGTAGTTACATAAAAGATCGATGTGGTTCATTATAAATTATAAAAGGTTTAGAGCTTCTAATGTTCGAAGATTATAGATTTAAAAATTTTCCAATACCGGGAATCGAACCCGGGCCTTCTAGACTAGCAACCTAGTATATAATAAAGAACGACCTCTTGCCTATGCTAAATTTTATACACCACTTAATTATAGTATAGGTTAGTAATTCCACAGATAGCTTGGCACTGGAACATCGTAGGGAGTTGTTCAATGGCTCATTTTAAAGGAAATTAATGGGGTTAAAAACATCCGGGTTGCAGCGGTTTATAATAAAGAACAACCTCTTGCCTATACTAAATTTTATACACCACTTAATTATAGTATAGGTTAGTAATTCCACAGATAGCTGGCACTGGCACTAGAACATGGTAGAGAGTTGTTCAATGGCTCATTTTAAAGCAAATTAACGGGGTTAAAAATATTTTGTAATGAAAATAAATTATTTTTAAAATAGAATCAGTTTTTTGCGAAATTACAATAAAGAACGACACCTAGCCCATGTTAAAAGAAACATAACTAGGGATTATGTAATTTCCATCAGTATCATGGCTGCAGAGGTGTCTGAAACCTAGTAAAGAACAAATCATTACAATAAAGAACATTTAATGTTAAAGATTGATCATTGATGCCATAATCATAGTTTGTAGCCAGGTTGTCTCTTACTATTCCAAAGAAGAAAAAGCCGTAGGCCTTTTCCTGTTTGTAATCATATAATAAAGAATGATAAGATGCCTATGGTTTAATAAACGGTTATATAAAGGGGGTGTTAGAATAGCGTATATAAGGCAGTATCAAAATGTAAGATTATACAACATATTAATCTACTAAAAGTCGAGGTCTCGTACAAGGAACTAAGTAATTACATAGAAGAAGTGTCAAGTAGACTCTGTCGTAATAATAGTCAATACTTCATTTACGGTGATAGCAATATTAGAGTTTCTGTGGATGAAAATACAATAATAAAATTATTTGGTGAGAGCCTTGATAAGGTAGCTAACATCAGGGATGTATACCCCACAATGCATTGTGACAGTTGTGAGCAGATAAAGACAAAATACCAATTGAAGAGTCTTAAGATCCCTTTCAAATAAGAAAGGTTTTGATGTAATGATGGCCACGATTTTAGAACACCTACAACAGGACATACCCAAAGATGACAGAGAACAACTAATTCAATGTACAGGTTGGAAAGAGGATGTCATAGATTCATTCTTTGTCTGTGATTACTGTGCTGGGAAAATGTTGAAAAGTCAGGAGAATGTCCGATCAGTATTAAATAACCTTCATATAGACTGTACACCGGAATGTATAAAGTGTTTAAATAATTTTGAAATGTCAATGATTCGATTTGTAATGACTTGTCTTACGATCTTCAGATTAGTGCAAGTAACTGCATTGAAGAGACCTAGAACAGAACTTGTTGACGCTCTTAAGGGGAGAATAGTATATCTACCTGTTGATGTGCAAGCAATCCGGGTTGCAGCGGTAGCTCGCAACCTAGTAAGAGACGATCACCTCCGATGTTAAGAAATATAAAACCCCCCCACTCCTAAAAAAAGAGTCAAATCAAAACAAAAAGTACACCATTAGAACCGCCTTGTCCGAATCCTCTATAAAGGAAACTTACCGCCCTTTGGCTTGAATAACAAAGAAAATATATTGGCTTGAAAATCAAGAAAATCGACTTTTACCACGTTATTCTCCCCAAACGGGATATTTTTTTCTTTCTTTTCCACAGATAGCTTGGCACTGGAACATCGTAGAGAGTTGTTCAATGGCTCATTTTAAAGGAAATCTCTAGATCTAGCGCTATTTGTACATAATTTTTTTTTTATTAATTTTTTTTAAGAAAAACTTAATTTTTTATATACAATATTAATCAATGACGTCATAGTCTTTGGATGTAGTTAGTACATAAAGTCTGGATCATCGAATTAAAGCTGAAACTAAGTAAAGAACAATTATGCCTCCATATATTCACAGTGATCTATAAAATTTCCCATTACATCTATAAACTGTTCCACAGTTGCCGGTTCATACCTTGGAAGCTTTTCACTAAACATGCAACATTTCTTTTGGATATTACTATGAAGTTTTGCGAAAGCATCTCTAGCTGACTTTTCAACAAAATCCATTCTTTCAGAGATAATTTTAATCTTTAATTTTTCACAATAAAGAACGATACCTTGCCCATGTGAACTGAAACATAACTAGGGATTATGTAATTTCCAGCAGTATCATGGCTGTAGAGATGGCTGAAACCTAGTTACAATAAATGACGATCATTGGAATAACAAACAATTGCATACATTGGAATTAGCTAGCTACTTGATTTTACATTAAAAGACGATCACTGAAATAACAAACCATTCCATACATTGGACTTAGTTAGCTACTTGATTGTTTGAGTTTCGTCTCTTACTATTTAAAAGAAGAAAAAGCCGTAGGCTTTTTCCTGTTTGTATTTATAGTTAATGTAATAAGGAACGACCTCTTGTCTATACTAAATTTTATAGGCCACTTAACTATAGTATAGGTAAGTAAAGTTTTCATAAAGGACTGATATAGTTGATTATGGTGAGGAACGAATTCTAGGCCATAGCAACTAATTTAATTTTGAAAAGAAGAAATTTACGCATAAACCTACATGGTAGCATAAATAAGCCACAAGTTATAATCAATCAGTTCGTAGTAACGAACTGTATAGTATTACATTAAAAGACGATCATTGGAATAGCAAACCATTGTACACATTGAATTTTTTACAATAAAGAATGACACCTAGCCCATGTTAAATGAAACATAAATAGGGATTATGCAATTTCCATCAGTATCATGGCTTTAGAGATGGCTGAAACCTAGAAAAGAACAAACCATTACAGTAAAGAACATTTCATGTTAAAGATTGATCAATGATGTCAATCATAGTTTGTAGCCAGGTCGTCTCTTACTATTCCAATTAAGAAAAAGTCATAGGCTTTTTCCTGCTTGTAATTTCACATCAAACAATCCGGGTTGCAGCGGTAGCTAGCAACCTAGTAAGAGACGATCACGTCCAATGTTAAGAAATATAAAAACCCATTGTTCCTAAAAAAGGAGTCAGATCAAATTCAAAAGTACACCATTAGAACCGCCTTGTCCGAAACCCCTGTATAGTAAACTTTCTGCCCCTTGGCTTGAACAGCAAGGGAAATATATTGGCTTGAAAATCAAGAAAAGTGGCAGCTACTACAACATTCTGCCTAAACGGGATATTTTTTTTTCTTTTTTTCTTTTGTATCCAGAGATAGCTTGGCACTGGAACATCGTAGAGAGTTTTTCAATGGCTCATTTTAAAGGAAATTAATTGGGTTAAAAATCTATAGTAACTAAAATAAATTATTTCTAAAAGAGAATAAATTTTTCCACCAAAAACTGCATTTTTGATGTCTTTTCACACTGCAGTCTTTCAAACATAATCGTATACCAGCGGTAAGATTTGAACCCACGCCTCCGAAGACACTGGTGGCTAACACCAGTGCCTTGGACCGCTCGGCCAGGCAGCCTCTCATAAATAATATATATGTGAATCTGGGTTGCAGCAGTAGCTAGCAACCTAGTTACAGTAAAGAACGATCTCTCTCCCATAGTAACTGATATGTTACATTAAAAGACGATCATTGGAATAAAAAGTTATTGCATGCATTGGACTTAGTTAGCTACTTGATCGTTTGAGGTTCGTCTCTTACTATTTCAAAGAAGTCTCTTACTATTTCCTGTTTGTAATATTTTCCTGTTTGTTATCAGGGTTACAGCGGTATTACAAAAAGGACCGATATAATCCGGGTTGCAGCGGTAGCTAGCAACCTAGTAAGAGACGATCACGTCCAATGTTAAGAAATATAAAAACCCATTGTTCCTAAAAAAGGAGTCAGATCAAATTCAAAAGTACACCATTAGAACCGCCTTGTCCGAAACCCCTGTATAGTAAACTTTCTGTCCCTTGGCTTGAACAGTCCGGGTTGCAGCGGTAGCTAGCAACCTAGTAAGAGACGATCAAGTCCAATGTTAAGAAATATAAAAACCCATAGTTCCTAACAAAGGAGTCAGATCAAAACAAAAAGTACACCATTAGAACCGCCTTGTCCGAAACCCCTGTATAGGAAACTTTCTGTCCCTTGGCTTGAACAGCAAGGGAAATATACTGGCTTGAAAATAAAGAAAATTGACATTTACCACGTTATTCTCCCCAAACGGGATATTTTTTCCTTTTTTCTTTTTTTGTATCCAGAGATAGCTTGGCACTGGAACATCGTAGATAGTTGTTCAATAGCTCATTTAAAGGAAATTAATTGGGTTAAAAATCTATAGTAACTAAAATAAATTATTTCTAAAAGAGAATAAATTTTTCCACCAAAAACTGCATTTTCGATGTCTTTTCACACTGCAGTCTTTCAAACATAATCGCATACCAGCGGTAATATTTGAACCCACGCCTCCGAAGAGACTGGTGGCTAACACCAGTGCCTTGGACCACTCGGCCAGGCTGCCTCTCATAAATAAATATATATGTGAATTTGGGTTGCAGCAGTAGCTAGCAGCCTAGTAAGAGACGATCAGTCCAATGCTAAGAAATATAACAAAACTCCCAAAAATAGAGTAAGATCAAAACAAAAGTACATCATTAGAATTACCTTGTCTGAAACCCTACTAGATAAATAATGAATGTCATCATAGTTTTATATTAGAGCTATGACCTGAATAGAAAAACACGAAATTATATTGTTGTTTCTGCTGACGTCATGAAATAATATCATTGCGCCATGACGTCAATAAAATCATTATGCCGTGACGTCATAATTACTACTTAAGAACGACAAAGATGTAAATTCTCTCATTCTTGATTAGAAACCCAGATAATGGTTAGATCGAAGCAAGCTATACGCAAGTTGAAAAAACAGTACTACACAAACAACAGAGATAGTATCTTGAAAAGAAAAAAGCAAAGGTATTCAACCGACCAGGCGTATCGACAAGTAATAATTAAGAGAGCAAAACAAAGGTATTCAACCGACCAGGCGCATCGAGAAGTAATAATTGAGAGAGCAAAACAAAACAGCAAGATGTGTTATCACAATGATGAAGATTATAGACATGCAAAAATTGAGACAGCCAAACAAAAAATCAAGGAGAGTTATCACAATGATGAAGATTACCGCATCAAATATAAGAAAAACCAAAAGCAAAGGTATTCAACCGTCCAGGTGTATCGAGAAGTAAAAATTGAGACAGCCAAACAAAAGATCAAGGAGCATTACTGGGGTGACAAAATCTATAATGAAAAAATTAAATTCTCTGCAAGGTTGTACCGAAGAACGCATAAGGACAAAGGGAAAAATTACATTCAGAAATACAAGAAGATGGCAAAAATGCAGGCTGATCTTTGTAAATTGAGAAACATTTTACGCATGTTTTATCGGGATCACGAAAAGTATTCAAAATTACAGATTAAAATTCTCTTTGAAAGAGCGGATGCTGTTGAAAAGTCGGCTAGAAATTCTTTGGCAAAGCTTCATAGTAATATCCAAAAGAAATGTTGTCAGTTTATTACATTAAAGGATATCCCATATTATCTGGTAAGCGGGTTGCAGCAGTAGCTTTCAACATATCCGGGTGGCGGCGGTATCATGTTAAATATTGATCAATGATTTCATAATCTTAGGTTGTAGCCAGGTCGTCTCTTACAATTCCAATTAAGAAAAAGCCATAGGCTTTTTTCTGTTTCCGGGTTGCAGCGGTAGCTAGCAACCTAGTAAGAGACGATCACGTCCAATATTAAGAAATATAAAAACCCATAGCTTCTAAAAAGGAGTCAGATCAAAACAAAAAGTACACCATTGGAACTGCCTTATCCGAAACCCCTCTATAGTAAACTTTCTGTCCCTTGGCTTGAACAGCAAGGGAAATATATTGGCTTGAAAATCAAGAAAAGTGGCAATTACAACAACATTCTGCCTAAACGGGATATTTTTTTTCTTTTTTCTTTTGTTTCCAGAGATAGCTTGGCACTGGAACATAGTAGGGAGTTTTTTAATAGCTGATTTTAAAGGAAATTAATTGGGTTACAAATCTATAGTAACTAAAATAAATTATTTCTAAAAGAGAATAAATTTTTCCACCAAAAACTGCATTTTTGATGTCTTCACAATGCAGTCTTTCAAACATAATCGTATACCAGCGATAAGATTTGAACCCATGCCTCCGAAGAGACTGGTGGCTAGCACTAGTGTCTTGGAACACTCGGCCAGGCTGCCTCTCATAAATACATATGTGAATTTGGGTTGCAGCAGTAGCTAGCAACCTAGTAAGAGACGATCAGTCCAATACTAAGAAATATAAAAACCCAAAACTCCTAAAAATAGAGTCAGATCAAAACAAAAATACATCATTAGAACTACCTTACAATAAAGAACGAACTCTTGCCTATACTAGCTTGCATAGGCAACTGAACTATATTATTATCTGGTAAAGTTTTATTTAAAGTTAATATGTGGAGTGATTATAGTATCATTATTGCAGCTTTAGCTGTAATCTAATTTATAAATCTTATCCGGGTTGCAGTGGTAGCTAGTAACCAAGTAAGAGACGATCATGTCCAATGTTAAGAAGTATAAAAACCCATAACTTCTAAGAAAAGGGTAAAATCAAAACAAAAAGTACACCATTAGAACCGCCTTGTCCGAAATACCTTTATAGGAAACTTTCTGTCCCTTGGCTTGAACATCAAGGGAAATATATTGCCTTGAAAATCATTACAATAAAGAACGACCTCTAATTACATTTTGTAATCATGAAATATAAAATATAGTAATATAAAATATTACTAAATAACCATATATGACGTAATGAGCGACTTGACGTAAAAATTTAAAAAATAAATTTTTATTTTATTTTCGTTTTCAGTTCAGAATCGGTAAAGTTATAAACTGCAAAAATACTTATGGGATCTGAGCAATAGTTTTAATCTTTTAAATTAGACTAGAAAAAAACCTAAAAATTTTAAAATTAGTTGAATTTTTTGTTAGGTTCTTGATACTTGATACGTGACTTAAACATTCAGCTAACATTCAAACATTTAACCAATGCGTTTTGAAAACTTGGAACAAAGAATAAACACTTTTCGTTGTTGGCCCCCGTCTGCGCCACTGTCTGCAGAAAGAATAGCACGTGCCGGTTTTTATTACACAGGCACAGGTACTGAAGTGGAGTGTTTTGCCTGCAAAAAAAAGAATTAGTGACTGGAATTGTAATGATCAAGCTATTGCTAAGCACTTAAACTTAAGCCCGGATGTCCATTTTTGTCTATGAGTTCCTCCCGCCCTTTATTGTCACAAGAAGAACGTCGAGCTCTTAAAAGAGAGGATGTTAGACTAAAGACATTTAATTCAAGAGGATGGTGGACGAAGGATTTTATTGACACCGTATGTGTGTATGTGTGTATGTGTGTATGTGTGTATGTGTGTGTGTGTGTGTGTGTTTTTATTGTTTTGTGTGAGTGTTTGTTTATGTTTTTTTGTGTTTGTATGTGTGTGTGTGTCTGTGTGTGTTTGTGTGTGTATGTATGTGTATGTGTGTTTACGTGTGTATATGTGTGTGTATGTGTGTGTATGTATGTGTGTGTATGTGTGTGTATGTGTGTGTTTGTGTGTGTTTGTGAGTGTTTGTGTGTGTTTGTGTGTGTATTTGTGTTTAAGTGTTTTTAAGTGTGTTTATGTGTTTTTATGTGTGTGTATGTGTGTGTAGTTTTTTGTGTGTGTGTATGTTTGTGGATGTGTGCTTTTGAGTTTGTATGTGTTTGGAAGTTTGTGCATG
>NW_028297441.1:2138681-2140803 GCF_049724085.1 Artemia sp. Qi Xiang Cuo
CAAAGTGAATATGCCTCTCTTTTTTTTGAATATTTACTAAAATTGAAATACATGGATCCTTTAATATTTAAAAGAAGGAAGCTTTTTAAATGAGGTAACAACATGGTGAAAAAAAGTGTGAGGAAGGAATTTCTTCCTTAACTTAATGACGAGACAATTTCTTTTTATTATAATAATGAGAAAATTTTACTCACCAGAAGTTGCTTAGAATTTTCCATATCTATGTAAATGATCGTAAAAATATCGACACTAATTGGTTGAATGACCTATTCAAACTGTTGAAAATCCTAATGTGAAACCTGAATATATACAAAAAATAGTTGAATATATTAACATCGAAACAAGACGCACTGGTTTTATAATACAGGTTTATCCTTAAAAAGACAAATATATCATGAACTAAGAATCTGCTAAATTGCGTCACAACAACTTGTCCTTCATAACATGTTATGTAACAAGTACAAGACGGAACATAGTATAACGAAGGCCCTAAATAGCATAGGAAGGAACGTAAAGGCCCAGAATATCATAGGAAGGAATATAAAGTAGTAGAAGTATAATGCCATCTGAGGGAGCTCTGAATCTCTTTGAAAAGGTGCATACAAGGTCCAGAATACCACAGAAAGTAATCTCTTTGAAACGGCGTACACAAGGTCCAGCATAACATTAAAATTGTTATACCTCCGAGCAAATCTAGAAGGCTAAGTGAGAGAGCCCTGAATCTCTTTGAAAAGGTCAAGGAACGTAAAGGCCCAGACTAACATTGAGATTACTATATGTCCCAGCAAATAACATGTTATTTGCTATACGTCTACGCAAATAACATGGTCATTGCTATATGTCTCCACAAAGTAGTACCTTGGTTACTACTGATCTTTAAGCTCTTTTTTAACAAAATGACTATTTCTAAATTTTTATCGGATGCATTTGGGGGGGGGGGGAGGGCATGGGGGGGGGGTAGTTGCCTTCTGATCACTTTTGACTCTTAAAAAGGGCACTAGAACTTCCGATTTCCTATCAAAAGAGCCCCCTCCAAAGTTTATACGACCACCTTTTCCATATGAAGTGCCACTGGGAAAAAATAATAAATAATGAAACCTTGGATCCTTATGGCCTTTACTATAGGCAACGCTATAGCGTTCCCTCTGAAAGGAAAGGGTGGGTTATTGCCCCTCCCTGGTGGAACCCATACCCTAGTGTAATGTCACTTCGGGACCCCACAATTTTCTGAAATGTTATAGTAAGCTTATACTATGCCTAATTTTGTATATTGAACTTCAGATAAAGGCCCATTATTTCTGATGTGTATACCAAAAAAGAGGCTGAAATTGGAGCCATAATGGAATTATTGCAATTTTATATTACTTAATTTCCTAATTTCCTAACTGTAAACAAAACCGTCAAACTTAGGGAGCTCTTGACTGCGTCATTTTTGTATAACCTTGGATAGGATGATGTTTCTTTATTCATAATAATAACTAAAACATTTTCTTTTACTTGCAACAATTAATTTAAATGAGACGTAAACTTACAAACCAGCAATGTTGTACTTAATGGCCATAAGTTTATAATTTATGTTTTCTTACAAGTTCCTTTTTGAATAGAAAGTTGCTAAAGTGAACGAAGTTCACCCTCAGAACATGGGCACAACAGTTCTCAGAATAAATTATAATAGTCTAACAACCTTCTAAAGACACTCATATGTATTAATTTTTCAAGGATAACCCTCAATATGTTGTTCTTTCAGATATAAACCATTATCCCCTGCTGGTCAACCAGCTCCCAGTGAAGATTTAACTACAGATTACATGAATGTTATTGGAATGATTTTTAGCATGTGTGGCCTGATGATGAGAGTAAGTTTGAGGATTTAGATTTGCTCATTTCTGTGATTTTCTTGTTAGTTTGTAACTTTTAGTCTTTCAAAAATAAAACAAATTCTGGAAAGTTTGGTTTTTTGAGAACAGTAGACATTTTATATAGAAGCTACTTTTTTTTAAAAATCTTGGTCTTAGGTGGGGAATCCAAATCTGTTTCAAGTCTTAACTACGACCCCTGTTTGCGAGGTACGTAAAATATTTATTTTTATAATAAAGAACGACCTCTTGCCTATACTAAATTT
>NW_028297441.1:2141303-2179509 GCF_049724085.1 Artemia sp. Qi Xiang Cuo
TTTTTTTTTTAAAGGAGTGTTTTAAAGGACTTTAAGAAAACCTTTGTCATTTACACATTGAACAATAAAAGCTCTTCTGTCCCAGAATCCGCAGTAGACGTAGGTTCAATCCTTAATAATAAGGACATCTTTTACAGCAGGAGGAGGTTTGGGGGGGGACACGAATTAAAGAAAGCTAGGGGGCAAGGGGGACGGCAGTCCTCAGACGCAGCCTCTGAGTTGGGGCCAAACGGGTTTTTGTGTCAACATTATAATCTACCTATATTATGTTTTTTATGGTTAGGGGGGGGGGGACTGGTAAAAATCGACATTGTCTCCAGGCGCTGAAAACCTTAGCTATGCCTCTGACCAAATCTAGGTCTAGAAGTAAATTTTCTGATGTTACTGAGTCGTGTATGTAGTTATGCATGCAAAGCTGTTTATTTATTGTTCACTGATTTAATATTGTTCAGTATGTAGCCCTCCCCCTTCCTGTTGCCTTAAAGACCAAATAACTTGGGAAAAAACTATACTTCTCTGGCATTATTTTTCTTTACTATGCCTGCAAATTATTAATCAGTCATGTCACCGAGTTTATTGTAGGCCTTCTACTAGTAAATAGTAAACTTTTTATTATTCAAACTTCTCTATTTTTCTCTTTTTGTTTTAAAACGAAGTTGTTGATAGTGAACCTTGAATCATTTGCAATATTGATGTCAAAACCTAAATAAAAAAGGAAACTGAGTAGAAGGAATACTTTTTGTACTTGAACAGGGCTATACCATGAGGGATATGTGGATTTACTAGAATTAGGGATCTCTGGGTCTACTAGAATTAGAAGCTACTAGCGCTACTGACAGTGCATCATCACTTAGAAGAACTTGAAAAATTAAAAATAAGCTTAAATTAAGATTAACAATATTTTACTAAAATGAGGATTTTGATTAAAATTTAAAAGCAAAAGCTTTTGAAGTTAATCAAATTGAAATTAAAAGTGAGAAAAGAGCAGAAATTATCTCTGGGCTCCGTCTTAGTAAAAATGGGACTTATATTTTCAGCCTAGTTTACTGCCAAATTAGGAAAAAGAAGATAAATAAAATAAATGCAAGTATTGTTTTTTTTTGTTTTTTTTTTGGCTTTAGAATTTTCCTTGAAAATGCTGACTAGGTTGGGTTCTTCTCTTTTTGAATTTTTTTTCAGAAAAATACTCAAGTATTCTCCTCATCGATTGTCTAGAAACTTTAGAATTTGACTATCACTACTAGTTTCATTTTAAGCTGAACTGCCTAAAAGTATACTTCATTTGGGTAACTTAGCCCATGGGAGTTTTCCTACAATTCACTACATTGTTTACACGGTTGGCCTGCTTCTTTTTGTTTTCTTTAATCCCCTGCCCCCACTCCTCCTATTCAAAATTCTTTGCCTACTCCGCAAAATAAATTTTGCGAGGGTGTTCTTTTAATGTGTTAATTTTTTTTTCTATTTGATCACCTATTTTCTGGTATCTGCATTTCGAAAGTTACTCTTACATAAAAGAAATTAACTATTGACTATATTTATAACAGAATTCCTTGTACCGCTGGGGATTGAACTCAATAGTCTCCGAGCAGAAGACTTGCTTTCTTCCACCATGCTGGCACAAGGTAACTGAATATTATGTTTTGGGATTATATGATATAAAATAGTTGTAGATATATAGTAAACAGGTATGGTCTTGCTCTTATATTTAAAGCTGTTATCAGGCTTTTAAGCAGTCAATAGAGTAAATTATTTTATTTGGGTAACTTAGCCTATGGGATGTGTTTTCATGACACATTTCACCCTTAATAATTTTAGAAAAGCCATGGCTGTCTACGTCTTCTTTATCTCCGCTTTTCAAACTAGGTTTTTCCAACCCAAGTGTATAGTATAGAAAATGGTAAAGGTATCATGAAAATGTTTTCAGTGTACTTTACTTGGGAAATCACATGCAATTTACAATTATAAAACTCTATTTGTCACAACACAATCACAGATGAGAATAAGTTCGAACCTCGGATGGGAGTTGGGATTGAGAAACGGAAGATTTACATTTTAGGCCAATATTTATTGATTTTTCTGGCTGCTTGTCCTTTGGACCAATCAAAGGGGGAAAGGAGTCGTCGCCTACCGAGATTTGGCTAATGGACCCTTCTTCCTTAGGGAAAATTGAAATATAGGCGCTTACAATGTACTTATTGGTGTTTCTCATTCCCCCCTTGTCAGCCTCGAAAATATTGGGTGATCCTAAAAGATAGACATGTATGCATCGATGAATAAAATATATGTTTTAATTCATATCGGTGAATGAATTATGTAAAATCATCAGTATTGATACAGAATTATAATACGAAAATTTTGGGAATGGACTATTTTAAACACTTGGCTTAAATTAATGTAAGCCGTATTGCTGTTGCTTTTTTTTTTTTTTGGGGGGGGGGGAATTTGCTAATTAGCAGAAATGTCGCTTTTTGTTCAAATATGAACTTCCAGAAAGGTGTGTTTGATCCTCTGCTATTCTTTTAAAATTTGATGTGTCAGCTGCCGTTAAGTAATATTTCTAGTCGTTATAAACCGGTGTTGTACAAGAAGGAATATGTGTATATGCACGATAAAAGGGGCTGCCATCTTCTAAGTAGAGACCTTGGGGTTTTGCTGATAAAAAGTTGATATCTTTCTGGTATCAATAAACACCAAAATATACATAAAAAAAAACCGCTTCTTATGGCTTTTTGTTTTCTTTTCTTTCATGAGTTCAAAATAATATTTTTGTCATTTTCATTTTGACATTTTCCTTTCATGAATTATGTCTCATGCATTCTTTATTTTAAAAACAGTCTAACGTATTGCATGTGTTTGAGAGATTTAAGAAATGACATGTTTGAGATAGTTACAGTAATTGGCTGATAAAAGATTTTGATAAGTGATCACTACTCCTACTGAAAACTCATTCTAACACCAAGCCACTTGTGGCTAACACAGCTACAGGTGCCTCTCCTCCACCTGACTCTTTTCAGAGCTTCATCTTGTGCTCACTCTCGTGAAGTTCCTATCTATTTAGAAAAATTTACCCCCCCCCCCGACTCGAAAGTGTCATGCTTTTTATTTTGCCCGAGCTCGATTGCCAAAAAGGGGCTTTTGCTAGCCTATTATCCTTCTTCTGTAAAATATATATTTTTTTTTCATCATAGGCTTGGAAAGTTTCATCATACGACCAATAAAGCTAAAAAAAAAGTGAATTTGTGTTTCAATTCAAATAATATAAAAATCAAAACAAGAATTTTAAGCACAAAATGAGTGATAAATCAGTGAGAATAAAAGACACAAGTAAAAAAAACGATGGATAATGAAAATAGCCTATGATAAAAGAAAAGAAATTAATTTACAGAACGATCTTCAGCCATCATCTATAAAACGTATCCTAACCATCTTAACGCTTCTTTCATCATAGCCTTTGAAAATGGGCTCAAACATGAAAGTCAAGACGTAAAAAAACTAGAGTTCCGGCTTCATCTAAAAAAAGGCAAACATAAAAAGAACAAGTTGCTCTGAACTTGATCTGAACTTGCCATTGTTCTGGAGGGAAGGTAATTTTTTTTTATTAGGTAAGAGAAGTTGAAATCAGGTGGGATCAAAAAATAATTTTCTGGTGTGCTAGAAATACGAACCCATAGAGGGAGAAAATCCAATCTAGTTTTAGTTTAATAGGTTGCCACAGGTCTGAACTTAAGGGGACCAATAATTTTTCTATGGGAGGCAAGTCAAAATAAAGAAAAAACACATGTTAGGCCATTCCTCCCTTGTGTTCAGGCATGTTTAAATCCATATATTTCGGCCTAAAATGTATTTTAAAGAATTGGACCATCCTTTAAAAACTTTTCTATGATTACTTCTATAGTAAAGTCCTAGCCTCTTTTTTTATATCTTTTTGACGAGAAACTATAAGGTCGGCTATGATTGCTTGTGAGGAATATTTTAATTATAATTTCTGTCTTATCTTACTTTGACGTTGCTCAATCTAGCTAAGTGCTCAAATAACGAGTATTAATTTTCGTGGGGATAAAAACTACTTATCTGTGGTAATTCTTAGCATACTCACTTTTTTTGACGAGCGATTTGCTCTTGTGCCACTGTTGCCAACCACGAAGATACTCTTGCGCGGACTAATATTTTTAGGCTTAAAAACTTGGCAAACGCAATTTTGCATCAGAACTTCTATTTCCAATTTTTTTTTTTTTTAGCCAGAAATAATTGAAATAGTACATTTTGGAAAAAATTGAGCCATTAAAAATTATTAGGAAAATGGTAAAAAATTTGAGATGCCAAGTGGGGGAAGGGGTTACAAGCAAATCCACCTGGTTGGGGTATAAACATAAAATGAGCAGAAACGTTAGCATTTTGACTTGCTGCAGTGGTGTTATAGTTAGGGTAGCTGTGTGGCCGGATAGTTTAAGTGAGTTTTAAACTTTACTGTGCTTTTTGTTTTCTTAAAAAACATCCAAGTACTCCAGTGAAAAGTTATCTTCATGTAGGTGTCTGAGTGTTTTCTTACGGGAGTTTGTGCAAAGTTGAAATTATTTAATGGGCTATAATATCTGTAAATGTTGATTGTGTTTCTTAATATTTATTACTAAAAATAAAAGTTGCTCTAAGAAACTCTGCTATACTCTAGGAGAAATTTCGTAAGAATTACGGAAATATTTTCATTTCAGGGGCTGTAAGGAGTGTCGATTTAAAACCATACTAAACTAGTAAAATTTTGCGGGCTCCTTAAATTGAATATTTATTTATTGAAATATTGAAGTAAGTATTTGAGCATCACATATGCAGAAAGGGGTAAGGGTCTAGGCTTGTTGGCTTTAAAATATTCTTTTTAGTTATATTTTTCAATTGCTTCGCTTTTGCTATTGTTTTTCTTTTTTTTTTTTTTTTTTTTTGTATACCTAGAATTGCAGAGGCAGATGCTCTATAATGTCTCGTATGCCACTAGTCCTTTTTCTCCTTCAAGGCTGTAAGTGTGTACTGTACCATCTTTTGAAGGAATCAATAGAGGCATTTTCAGGAATAACGTCTCCATGAAGCTAATTTAAAATAGGAATGCAGCGCCGGGCGAAGGTGTTCCTCGTGCACTAAGTCTTCGGTCTTTCTCTCTTTATGATTGGATCAATCGGTGATTCGTCATCTTTTTTTATGGTTGTACCACGTGGGCAATAAATCAGTAGGCTAAAACTCTTGAGAAAGAGGCGGGTTGATGTATGATGTACTCTAGAAATTAGTCATCGGTGCAATATCAAGCAGTTCACTAAGAGGCTCAAGTTTGTCATGGGTATTAGTATAGCCTGTACTATTATTCCCATTTTACATTTTTTTGGAGCATTACCCAAAGTGTATGGGTAGAAACAACATTCAGCAGTTATACATTTTATGATAGGTCTGCTCCAGGACTTACAAAGTTGGACAGTTGATCTGGGTGGGATTTGTCTTTTCAGCAAAGAGTATTGTCCAACTATCCTGCGTAGGAGAGATGTGACCGTGGTAGTTTCGATTGAGGGATTTGATGCGTTGGACTATCAGACCATTTGTCTATTTTCAGAAAATCAATTTTTAGGTACACAGAGGCTTATTTTGGATGATTGTTCGTGTTATGGTATTGTCGGTAAAGTAATTCAGAGAGCTTGTGAAATTGTTTCCCAGGTCATTGAAGTAGGCAGGGAAAAGCTGTGGTCCCAAGATATTGTCTTAGGATAGGATCAAGCAAATAGCTTCTCTTCTCTGGATCTCTCTGGATTGTCTTCTCTGGATCAAGCAAATAGCTGTTGCTCACTTATAAGTTCAATCCACTAATGATGCTGAACCACTAGATAGTCTAGTGTGAACTGTTTTGATGGAATCCATATTGTCAATAGCCTAGAAGTTTGTTTAACTCTCGGTATGGGTAGAGCTTACGATCGGAAAAGTCTACGAAGACTTTCCCTGTCCCTGTGTAATATATTAAGCTGATAGGGCTATACGAGCCGAAGCTCTTTGGACTGCTCTCTGGTTTTTATATTGGAGTGACATTGGCGAATGTCCATGCCTATAGGAAGGGTCTAGAACGAAAACACAAATGAAAAAGCAATGACAAAGGTTATATAAAAACACTGCAGATGTATATTAGCAGACGAATGGTTCACACAAACAAGGAAACTGTCAGTTCGATAATAGAAAACCTGTCTGCTACTGTCGTCCAGTTTAAAGAATTTTCTACAGACCTTGGCAACATCTCCAGTCTTTGCCTATAGATCTTGTACCATAATCCTGTAACATTTTAAGGGAAGAAATTGAAGTTTGCTTGGGCGTTGGCAAGGTTTCCTTGACGATTTTTCTAGAACTCTCTGTGGATAAATGTTGGACTTTGAAAGCAAGTTTCTACTCATTCTGAATGAGGGATTTCTGAACTGCTTGTACTGCATTTTTGGGTGCTTTGATGAATACAAGCCTGTCCTCTTCCATATTTAAAAGTAGCTGTCGTTTGTGGTTGTTTTTTTTTTCTTCGCTCGGATAGGGTTCTTACAATTTGTGTCCAATCAGTTTCTATCCCTGCTAGACGCCTGGTTTTGTTTTTAAAATGTATGCCTTTTGATAAAGTCGTTTATGGCTGGCGGGTAGTTCACTCCGACTCTCTCGGCGCCTTCGAGAGAAAAAGGATCTCCCCTTCTGAGAAGCAATTGTATCTACAGACCGTGACAATCCCCTCTTTTGTATTGCAGCATTAGTTTGCCTTGTTGGAGATAGGAGACAAAGATTTCTTGCCCAACGACTGCAGCTTGTGAGAGCACGAGTCATAGCTTTAAGAGAATCAGGTTAATCCGCAAGGAGAAGATCAAGAGATTTTTTTTTCTTTTTGGTCGTTGTTTTGTCGAAGTCAACAATTTGCTTAAGCCAATACGAAAGAGATAGGTTATGCAGGTCTGACCCATCCCTATCACTACTCTTGCGACAAAGTTACGTGATGGACGCCGATATGATAATAAACTTAGCCTATTTGTCCTTGATATGATCGTGGGAGGCTTTTAGGTAGCTAATAATCTGACAGGGTGGAGAGTTATATACGTTTCCAGTTACGTCCTCGTAACTAACCGCGCACCAGACGGGCTGATGTTATAAATCAACGCCTCTTCAACCGCAACATCGACCCTAATGAGGCCCCATCCTTTGCCCTGGACAGGGCTGCTTGGAGAAGACTGACAGCGCTGTCAACCAGTTGTCAAACAGTCTCGCCAGATGAGCGTTAATTCACATAATAGTGGACTAGAAAGAGTTCTCTAAATACAGGCCCCAAAATTAGTTATGAGCCCCTGTATATTTAGCTACGGAAAACGGGTTCCAACCGATGGTTAGTGGCGGTGCCAAAGTTCTTCTTCAGGAAGATTGTCTGATTTGAGGCTCCTTCAAACCAGGTAACAGACTTCTTGCTGGGTGTTTAGCCCTGTAAAACCTTAAATTAACTCCTCCTCTGGAAACAATGTATAAACACGTTCCCGGGTGTAAGTGCCACCAAATTGAGACCTTTGTCTAAAATGTAGGACTTGAGATTAGATTCGACAGAGAGTGCCGGCAGTTTCTAGTATAAGCAGTAATGTTTGCATGGATACTAAATTCGAAGCAGAACGCAATTCTGAGACCCTTGTAGCATGCATTAACCAACGAGCAAAAGAGAGAGGTGGGTATTCCATCAGCACTCACAGCAGAAATTTCTGCTTAAACTCTTTTTTTTTCATCCTAGATCAATCATTCCTGCAAAAAAGTCCTCTGATGACCTTGCATTTTTTAAGTTTAGCTGTGTTTGCCTATTTAGTAGTCTGGAGATACGAACACATGGAGGAGGTGGCGGGGCACAAATGGAGGAGAATACCGCCTCCGCAGAAGGTGGATATGCTACCTCGTGCCCACATTAGGCCTACACTCACCAAAACATATTCAGATACTCAAAAAGGTGTTGAGGTGGCTTAAAGTTTAATGCAAGGTTAAACAGCATGCTAAGTTACTGTCAGTCGGTCAAAGCACACTTTGGAATATACTGCAGTTAGCTATAAATCACTGCTTTTCTCTAATAAAATGATCTGATTCCATCATTTATTTGCATTGGTGCAAATAATTCTGGTCCTCCGCAGAAGGTGGATATGCTACCTCGTGCCCACATTACACTCACCAAAACATATTCAGATACTCAAAAAGGTGTTGAGGTGGCTTAAAGTTTAATGCGAGGTTAAACAGCATGCTAAGTTACTGTCAGTCGGTAAAAGCACACTTTGGAATATACTGCAGTTAGCTATAAATCACTGCTTTTCTCTAATAAAGTGATCTGATTCCATCATTTATTTGCATTGGTGCTTATAATTCTGGTCCTCCGCAGAAGGTGGATATGCTACCTCGTGCCCACATTACACTCACCAAAACATATTCAGATACTCAAAAAGGTGTTGAGGTGGCTTAAAGTTTAATGCAAGGTTAAACAGCATGCTAAGTTACTGTCAGTCGGTCAAAGCACACTTTGGAATATACTGCAGATAGCTATAAATTACTGCTTTTCTCTAATAAAATGATCTGATTCCATCATTTATTTGCATTGGTGCAAATAATTCTGGTCCTCCGCAGAAGGTGGATATGCTACCTCGTGCCCACATTACACTCACCAAAACATATTCAGATACTCAAAAAGGTGTTGAGGTGGCTTAAAGTTTAATGCGAGGTTAAACAGCATGCTAAGTTACTGTCAGTCGGTCAAAGCACACTTTGGAATATACTGCAGTTAGCTATAAATTACTGCTTTTCTCTAATAAAATGATCTGATTCCATCATTTATTTGCATTGGTGCTTATAATTCTGGTCCTCCGCAGAAGGTGGATATGCTACCTCGTGCCCACATTACACTCACCAAAACATATTCAGATACTCAAAAAGGTGTTGAGGTGGCTTAAAGTTTAATGCAAGGTTAAACAGCATGCTAAGTTACTGTCAGTCGGTCAAAGCACACTTTGGAATATACTGCAGTTAGCTATAAATTACTGCTTTTCTCTAATAAAATGATCTGATTCCATCATTTATTTGCATTGGTGCAAATAATTCTGGTCCTCCGCAGAAGGTGGATATGCTACCTCGTGCCCACATTACACTCACCAAAACATATTCAGATACTCAAAAAGGTGTTGAGGTGGCTTAAAGTTTAATGCGAGGTTAAACAGCATGCTAAGTTACTGTCAGTCGGTCAAAGCACACTTTGGAATATACTGCAGTTAGCTATAAATTACTGCTTTTCTCTAATAAAATGATCTGATTCCATCATTTATTTGCATTGGTGCTTATAATTCTGGTCCTCCGCAGAAGGTGGATATGCTACCTCGTGCCCACATTACACTCACCAAAACATATTCAGATACTCAAAAAGGTGTTGAGGTGGCTTAAAGTTTAATGCAAGGTTAAACAGCATGCTAAGTTACTGTCAGTCGGTCAAAGCACACTTTGGAATATACTGCAGTTAGCTATAAATCACTGCTTTTCTCTAATAAAGTGATCTGATTCCATCATTTATTTGCATTGTTGCAAATAATTCTGGTCCTTGAAGGAAAAAATCTTCCTGGTTGGTGGGGGAGGGGATAATTTTTCTAGGAGGAGAAAGTCAAATACAGGAAAATTGCACATTCTTGGATAATCCTTTTTCGTTATAACGGAGGTCTTTTCAACCAATCTTAGTAGAGGTTATTCACCTCTTATCCTCCCACTGCGTACTGATATACAGTTGCGGTTCATAAAGTAACTGCTAGTAATAGCTCAACGTTAAACCCTAGAACTATTTTACCGTATAACCCTCAACGGGGAAATACAAGAGTAGTGTGCAAAACATTATGCTTAGTGTGTAATTAATCAAAAAACTTTGCACAAATAAGTTTTTTAAAAAAAGTAAAGAACTCTATTAAACCAAAAATGAACAAAAATAGAATCAAATAATCTTGTAAGCATACAACTACCACAAATCAGTATCAATAAATAAATGAAACCCAAAACAAACGGAATTTAAAATAAGTCAAACTAGAAACGAGCAGAAATTAATCTGAGTAAAATTTTAAACCCTATAATTCTAAAAGCCAGAATATAATTTGTACTTTGCTGAAAACAATTCAAAGGAATTTACTGAAAATAATGTGCATTGTCAGTTTAATATCCATATGCTGATATTTATTCCTTAAAATCTTGATTAATTTTTAATTTCTTAAAGTTACAAAAGTGAAAATATTTCAAAGAATCGTTTTCAGTAAAGTACAAATTATATTACGGCTTTAGAAAACATAGAATTTAGAACCCTACTCGGATTAATTTCTGCTCGTTTTGAGTTTGACTTATTTTAATTTCTGTTTGTTTTGGGTTTCATTTATTTATAGATTGATTTGTGGTAGTTGTATGCTTGGTATATTATTTTTGGTTTAATAGAGCTCTTTACTATTTTTTTTTAAAATGTATTTTTTGCAAAAAGTTTTTTGATTAATTTATCTTCGTTTTATATTGACAGTAATTAAAATTTTTTTTTCCACAAAATAAGTTTTTCAATGAAAAGTAAAGAACTCCATTAAACCAAAAATGAGCAAAATTAAAATCAAATAATCTACCAAGCGTGAAACAACCACAAATCAGCATCGGTAAATAAATGAAACCCAAAAGGAACAGAAATTACAATAAATAACCGAGTCAAACCCAAAACGAGCAGAAATTAACATAAGTTGGGTGCAAAACTCCTGTGCCTTTCCAAGGCCAGAACAAAATTTTCACTTTACTGAAAAAACATAAATGAATGTGCATTGTCGGTTTAATATACATATACTGATATTTAGTAATCAAAATGTTAATATTATTTGATTTATTACAGTTATAAAAGTAAAAACATTTATATTTTTTTCAGTAAAGTGCAAATTTTGTTCTGGCCTTGGGAAGGCATAGGGATTTTGCGCCCAACTTATGTTATTTTCTGCTCGTTTTGAGTTTGACTCGGTTGTTTATTGTAATATCTGTTCGTTTTGGGTTTCATTTATTTATCGATGCTGATTTGTGGTAGTTTCACGCTTGGTAGATTATTTGATTTTATTTTTTGCTCATTTTTTGTTTAATGGAGTTCTTTACTTTTCATTGAAAAACTCATTTTGTGGAAAAAGTTTTTTTTTTAATTAATTTCTGTTCGTTTTATATTGACATAGTCTTTTCAGGGGAAAAGAAAATAACCCCTTAAAATCTGTTCGTTTTTTAAGACTTTATAGTTTGGCCTGCTATTTGTATGCTTAGAAAAATTTTCTGCAATTTTTAACAACATACACCCTTTTAAAAATCTGGTCACAAATAGTACTGTTTGATTTAGTTTCATACCTCCTGTAGTTGACCTGAAATGGAAAACTTAATACGACTCGCAAAAAAATCTGTTTACTTTCTTTGATAGCTTGGATACACTTATGCTATTTTGATTTGGTTAAATTTTAAGAGCAGAAGTAGCCCCGAAAGTTTGAACATAATGCCCTCAGTCGTTCTTGGGATACTGCTGAGATGTCTTATTGGGAATTAGCATTATCACAGTGCATTTTGATTTAATCTTAAGGCAACATTTAGTTTTTAAACATAATGGGCGAATGGGCAGGTGGGCGTGGGAGGGTGGGAGTGGAAGGGGGATTAGTTGCCCTCCAACCACTTTTGACTATTAAAAAGGGCATCAACCCTTTCTAATTTCAGTCGAATGAGCCCCTTTCGAAGTTCCCACGACAACTCTGTCGATACGAAGTGTCCTGGTCTAAACAACAACAACAACAAAATATATCACTAATCACTTTCGACTATTAAAAAGGGTACTAGCCCTTTGAATTTAAAATCGAATGATCCCCTTTTCAAGTTTCTACGACAAAGATTTCAATAAAAACCTTACATGCTTCCAGGGAATAACTTAAAAACCTTGCCCTGAGGGTTGTGTGAGTTTCCTCCTAAAAACATATTTTCTATCTGAAAATCAACTACGCTGAACAAAATGGCTATCTCAAATTTTTATTGGATGTTTTGGGGGGAATGATGGGCGTGGAGGGGGAGGGCTAGTTGCCCTCCAGTCACTTTCGACTATTCAAAAGGGCACTAGTCCTTTGAATTTCCAATCGAATGAGCTTTTTTGAAGTTTCTACGACAATGTCTTCTATAAGAACCTTATATGCCCCCAGGGCATAACTTAATACCCTTGCCCTGAGGGCTGTGGGGGAGTATCCTCCTGAAAAACATATGTTCTATCTGGAAATCAACTAGGCTGAACAAAAGGGTTATCTCAAAATTTTGATTGGATGTGTTTGGGGGAATGATGGGCGTGGGGGAGGGGGATAGCTGCCCTCCAATCACTTTCGATATTAAAAAGGGCACTAGCCCTTTGAATTTCCAATCGAATGAGCCTGTTTTGAAGTTTCAACGACAGCGTCTTCTTTAAAAACCTTATATGCCCCCAGGGCATAACATAAAACCCTTGCCCCGAGGGTTGTGGGGGATTGTCCTCCTCAAAAACATATTTTCTATCTAGAAATCAACTACGATGAACAAAATGACTATCTCAAAATTTTGATTGGATGTGTTTGGGGGAATGATGGGCGTGGGGGGGGGCTAGTTGCCCTCCAATCACTTTCAAATGTTAAAAAGGGCACTAGCCCTTTGAATTTCCAATCGAATGAGCCTGTTAAGTGTCTACGACAACGCCTTCTATTAAAACCTTATATGTCCCCATGGCATAACTTAAAACCCTTGCCCTGAGGGTTTGTGGGGGACTGTCCTCCTCACAAACAGATTTTTTCTTTAGAAGTTATCTAGCCTACGCTGAACAAAATGGCTATCTCAAAATTTTTGTGGGATATATTTGGGGAAATAATGAGTAGGGGGGGGGGGGCTATGTGTCTTTAAATCACTATCAACTATATAAAATAGCACTAGCCCTTTGAATTTCCAATCGAATGAGCCTTTTTTGAAGTTTCTATGACAACACCTTCTATAAAAACCTTATATGCCCCCAGGGCATAACTTAAAACCCTTGCTCTGAGGGTTGTGGGGGAGTGTCCTCCTCAAAAACATATTTTCTATCTATAAATCAACTAGCCTACGCTGGACGAAATGGCTATCTCAAAATTTTGATTGGATGTGTTTGGGGGAATGATGGGGGGGGGTGGGGGGGGGGGGGGCTAGTTGCCCTCCAATCACTTTCGACTATTAAAAAGGTTACTAGCCCTTTGAATTTTCAATCCAATGAGCCTTTTTTGAAGTTTCTACGACAACACCTTATATAAAAAACCTTATATGCCCCCAGGGCATAACTTAAACCCTTGCCCTGAGGGTTGTGGGGGAGTGTTCTCCTCAAAAACACATTTTCTATCTGGAAATCAACTACGCTGAACAAAATGGCTATCTCGAAATTTCGATTGGATGTATTTGGGGGAATGATGGGCGTGTGGGGGGGCTAGTTGCCCTCCAATCACTTTCGACTATTAAAAAGGGCCCAAGAACTTCGAATTTTCAATCGAATGAGCCTTTTTTGAAATTTCTACGACAACGCCTTCTATAAAAACCTTATATGCCCCCAGGGCATAACTTGAAACCTTTGCCCTGAGGGTTGCGGGCGAGTGTCCTCCTCAAAAACATATTTTCTATCTGGAAATCAACTACGCTGAACACAATGGCTATCTCCAAATTTGGGTTGGATGTGTTTGGGGGAATGATGGGCGTGGGGGGAGGGCTAGTTGCCCTCCAATCACTTTTGACTATTTAAAAGGGCACTAGCCCTTTGAATTTCCAATCGAATGAGCCTGTTTTGAAGTTTCCACGACAACACCTTCTATGAAAACCTTATATGCCCCCAGGGCATAACTTTAAACCCTTGCCCCGAGGGTGGTGGGGGACTATCCTCCTCAAAAACATATTTTCTATTTGGAAATCAAGTACGCTGAACAATATAACTATCTAGAAATTTTAATTGGATGTGTTTGGGGGAATGATGGGCGTGGGGGGGGGGGGCTAGTTGCCCTTCAGTCACTTTCGATTATTAAAAAGGGCACTAGCCCTTTGAATTTCCAATCGAATGAGCCTGTTTTGAAGTTTCTACGACAACGCCTTCTATAAAAAACCTTATATGCCCCCAGGGCATAACTTAAAATCCTTGCCCTGAGGGTTGTGGGGGTGTCCTCCTCAAAAACACATTTCCTATCTTGAAATCAAATACACTGAACATGGCTATCTCAAAATTTTGATTGGATATGTTTGGGGGAATGATGGGCGTGGGGGGGGGGCTAGTTGCCTTCCAATGACTATTAAAAAGGGCCCTAGAACTCTCGGTTTCCAATTGAATGATCCCTTTTTGAAGTATCTACGTCGACCCCTTCCACATCAAGTGCCCGGCTCTAAAGTAAAAAAATAATATATGGTACACTGTGCCAACATTGTTCTTATATGCCCTCATGGCATAACTTAAAACCCTTGCCCCGAGGGTTGTGGGGGAGTGTCCTCCTCAAATAGATATATTCTATCAGGAAATCAACTACGTTGAACAAAATGGCTATCTCAAAAGCCTCTTCTAAAGTTTAACAACCATCTCTTCCATAAAAACCTTAAATACACCCTGGGTATAACTTAAAATCCCTGCCCCTAATCTCTTGGGTTTGTTTCCTTCCCAAAAGCCTTGTTATATGAAATTTAGACTATTTTGAATAGAATGGCTATCTCAAAGTTTCTATTAGATACATTTCGGGATAATACGACATGTGTATAGGGGGAGAGGATAGCTGCCTTCTGGTCACTTAGACTCTTAAAAAGAGCTCTAGAGTGTCTGATTACCAATCCAATGACCCCCTTCCGAAGTTTATATGACCACATTTCTATAAAAAGCCCTAAATTTCCCCAGAGTATAACTTGCAACCCTTGCCCTGAGGGCTGGGGGGATTTGTTATCCTCAAAGACGTAATTTCCTGAACTTTCTGATAGGCTGAATAAAATGTCTGTATCAAAACTTTGATTAGAAGTGTTTGGGGAAATAATAGGCGTGGGAGGGGGCATTTGCTCTCTTATTGCTTTCGAATAATAAGAAAGGCACTATTCCTCTCAATTTCCAATCGAATGAGCTCTTTTTGAAGCTTCTATGACAAAACTTTCTTTAAAAACCTTATGAGCCCCAAGGGCATAACTTACGAACCTTGTCCTGAGGGCTATGGGGGTAGGGTTGTCATCCTCAAAGACATAATTTCCAGACCTTTCAACTACGTTGAACAAAATGGCCATATCAAAATGTTGATCGGAAATGTTTGGGGAAATGTCCAATCGAAAGAGCCCTTTTTGAAGTTTTTACGACAACACTTTTTATAAAAACCTTATATGCCCCCATGGCATAAATTACAACCTTAACCCTGAGGACTGTGGGGGGGTTTTGTCATACTCAAAAACATAATTTCCGTACCCTTCAACTATGGTCAACAAAATGGCTATATCAAAATGTTGATTGGAAGCTTTTGGGGAAATGTTGGGCGTGGGGGGGGGACATTCGCCCTCCGATCGCTTTTGACTACAAATAAGAGCACTAACCCTCTCGATTCCCAATTGAGTGAGTGCTTTTTGAAGTTTCTGCGACAACGCTGGCAAAGACCTAATTTCCAGAAGTTTCAACTACGTTGAACAAAATATCTATCTCAAAATTTTGATTGAATGTGTTTGGGGAAATGGTGGGCGTTAGAGGAGCGTTAGTTGCCCTCCAATCACTTTCGACTATTAAAAAGTTTCAAACACTGAAATTTTTTATTTTAGTTATGCTGACTGTAACATATTTTATTTAAATTATATTAAAAAATAAACTTGTCCCTTACAGTTACTTAATATGGGAAAACTTGGGCTCTGGAAAACGTAGCGGAAGATACTCAATACTTTTTCAATATATATATATATATATATATATATATATATATATATATATATATATATATATATATATATATATATATATATATATATATATATATATATATATATATATATATATATATATATATATATATATATGTATATATATATATATATATATATTGAACTAGAGTAAATATAATTAATAAAAATCAAGGGGAGGATTAGTGGCTACAGTAGACAACTGGTAAGTTGGCTACTAGTTTCTGACTTGCTTGTACAATTGTGTTTGGGGAAATGGTGGGCGTGGGAGGGGTTTTAGTCTTTCTCAAATCACTTTTGACTATTAAAAGGGTGCTAGCCCTTTCTACTTTCAGTTAAATGAGCCCTTTTCGAAGTTTCTATGACAACGCTCTATTAGAAACTTATATTCCCCCACGGCATAACTCACAACCCTTTCCCTGAGGAGTGTGGGGAGGGGGGGGGTTATCATCCTCAAAGACATAATATCCAGAAGCTTCAACTACGTTGAAAGAATGGCTATCTCAAAATTTTGATTTAATGTGTTTGGGGAAATGGTGGGCGTGAGAGGGGAGTTAGCAGCACTCCAATCAGTTTCAAATAGCCTATTAAAAAGAGCACTAGCCCTTTCAATTTCCAATTGAAGGAGCTTTTTTTGAAGTTTCTATGACAACATTTTCTATAATTATATGCCCTCAGAGCATAACTTACAACCATTGCCTTGAACGTTGTGGGGGGGGGGGGGGGGTCATCCTCAAATACCTAATTTCCAGAACTTTCAACGACTTTGAACAAAATGGCTATCTCAAAATTTTGATTGGATGTGTTTTGGGAGAGAGGGGGGGGGGCAGTTGCCCTCCAATCACTTTTTACTATGAAAAGGATACTAGCCCTTTTAATTTCCAATTGACTGAGGCCTTTTTGAAATCTATACTGCAACACTTTCTATATGAAAATCTTATACGTTTCCTGGACTTAACTTACAACCCGATCCCTGAGGGGTGTGGGGGTTTGTCATTCTTAAGGACCTATGTTCCAGAATTTCCAACTACGTTGAAAAAAATTCCTATCTCAAAATTGTAATTGGATGTGTTTTGGGAAATAGTGGGCGTAAGAGGGGGGTTAGTTGCTCTCCAATCACTTTTGACTAATCAAAAGGGCACTAGCCCTTTCAATTTCCAATCAAATGAGCTTTTTTTGAAGTTTCTACGACAACACTTTCTATAAAACCTTATATGCATCCATGGCATAATTTACAACTCTTGCCCTGAAGGCTCTGAGGGGGTTATCATCCTCAAAGGCATAATTTCCAGAACTATTAACTACATTGAACAAATTGGATAGCTCAAAATTTTTATTTAATGTGTTTGGGGAAATGGTGGGCGTGAGAGGGGGTTAGTTGCCCTCCAACTACTTTCAACTATTGAAAAGGGCACTAGCCCTTTCAGTTTACAATCGAGTGAGCCCCTTTCGAAGTTTTTACAACAACGCCTTCAATAAAATCCTTATATGCTACCAGGGCATAACTTACAACCCTTGCCCTGAGGGCTGTAGGGGGAATGTCACCCTCAAAGACATAATTTCCGAACCTTTCAACTACGTTGAACAAAACTTCTATATCTAAATATTGATTGGATGTGTTTGGGAAATGGTAGGCGTGAGTGGGGTATTAATGGCCCTTCAATCACTTTCGACTATTAAAAAGGCCACTAGCCCTTTGAATTTCCAATTGAATGACTCCTTTTTGAAGTTTCTGCGAAAACACTTTCTATAAAAACATTATATGCCCCCAGGGCATAACTTACAGCCCTTGCCCTAAGGTGTTTGGGGGGTTTGTCATCCTCAAGGACATAATTTCCAGAATTTTCAACTACATTGAACGAAATGCCTATGTCAAAATTTTGATTGGATGTGTTTGGGGAAATGGTGGGCGTGAGAGGGGGTTAGTTACTCTCCAATTACTTTCGACTATTAAAAAGGGCACCAGTCCTTGCAATTTCCAATCAAATAAGCTTTTTTTGAAGTTTCTACGACAACGCTTTCTATAAAAACAGTATATACCCCCAGGGCATAACTTAAAACCCTTGCCATGAGGGCTCTGAGGGGTTATCATCCTCAAAGACCTAATTTCCAGAAATTTTAACTACGTTGAACAAAATGGATATCTCAAAAGAGGAGAGTAAGAGAACTTGTAATTTTGCGTTTAGGGTGAAATTTTGCGTTTTGCGTTTTTTCAAGGGTGAAATATTGTTTTGTCCTCGCAAAAGAGTATACAACACGTTTTTTTTTTGTTCCCTGTCGTTCTGCAAGCTTTTTTGTTAGCTAAAATGTATATGTATTGCTTAGGCCGTGTCTCCATTATGGCTTTTTCAGGCAAAGTCGCCCGTGTTTTTTTACGTTTCAAGGCAGGCTCGGTCACCACTACTACTTTTTATGGCTCAAAAAGGGAAATCAGGCGCATTTGAAGTTGCTTTTTTCAGAAAAATATGTTGCATAATTAGCAAAAACTGTTCTTACCCAACCGTCTTCGCCTGAAAAAGCCATAATGAAGACAGGGCTTTAGTCCTTCATTGCTTTGTCTCTGCTTTGCTACAAACGACTACGTCATAGCTTACACTTTTTGAGCCAAAAGAACTAATGCAATATGTGTCCCAAACAAGGGTGGTCTCCCCTTATCTCTTTGAAGTAAATAAGTCTTTGCAAATTTAACCAGTGGAAAAAGATGTACTAGGAGACTTAAGTTGGATTCACATCATACGACATTTCCCTCCAAGTTTTGTCTACTATTACTGTGTCTTTGTAAGTTTCGTTTGATCCATCTGCAGTTAGGAAACTTTTTAAGCTTCTATCTTTTCTAGCTTCTAAAAATTATCCTTCTCTCTCTCTCTCTCTCTCTCTCTCTCTCTCTCTCTCTCTCTCTCTCTCTCTCTCTCTCTCTCTCTCTCTCTCTCTCTCTCTCTCTCTCTCTCTCTCTCTCTCTCTCTCTCTCTCTCTCTCTCTCTCTCTCTCTCTCTCTCTCTCTCTGATTGGTCAGTCGTATGATTGAAAGTTGAACGTTGTTCAAATCCAAAAATTACGAACATAATGCATAATCGATGCGGCAGTCATGCGTAATTTTGATTTTAACCACAACTGTTAGTATAATGTAGCCTGGACATTAATAGTAAAATAGCTAATTTTCTGGGAAAATGTGGAAGACATACTGATTTTGGGTGCGATGATATTGAAATATTCTAGATAGGGTCAAAGAGCATGGGTAACTTGCAAGAGTAGAAGCTGGAAGTACTTTCGACAAAAAAAAATCACCGCCGCCGTCTAGCACTTGGTGTTTCTTGGATTTTTTTTCTTTGACTGAAACAATTCCAAGAAAAGCCATTTGCTAGATGGCTGTGCTGACTTTTTTGTCGACACTAGCGCCAATTTCCACTCTTGGAAGTTGCCCATTGTCTTTGGGTGGAGTGTTCAAAAACGCACCGTTTTAAGCTACTGCTTTGATTATTTTTAAAATACTTTTGTTGTTTTACAGGAAATTTAATGAAAAGGATATAAAAAATATGCAAAGCAAAGATGTCTATACTATCAAACACAACGACAATCTTACTCGGACTGTCTATGAAAGGTAATTGCCTTAGTTTTACGCACTGATTTTTATATAAATTTAGGGTAAATAATTATTTTCCGATCGCTTGTTTTATAGTACTTTAGAAAAATTAGTTGAGCTAGGTGTAAAAAAAACTCTTAGGATCAGCCCAAATATGAATTTCTGAAATCTCTGCAAGTTTTTTTCACAGAGCAACCAATTAAAAAAGTATTGAAGAAACTAGGATTTGAAAAGCGAGTCCCTATCTCTATTTAGGGACGTATAAAGGGAGTTTCCAGTCCAGGCATTCCCCCATTCCAATTTGTTACAGGATTTCGATCATAGCTTCATCTTTTCAACTCATTCAGGTCACCTGTTTAGCACTTTTTGAGAAATTAAACGCCTATTTGTTTCAAAATATGTTGAGATGAGTTTACCGATGCATCTTAAGAAAAAGTTGAATGTCTTCAACTAATAATTAGCATCATTTAGGTATGGGCAAAGAGAGTTAGCTTTGAGGTCTCCCCCTACCCCTTGTCAAAACCGTTAAAATGTTTTTGTAATTTCCATGTGGTTTTCATGTATTTTATCTCTTTCTCTTCATTTTGTTATTATTTCAGTTTATTTGTTTTTGTTAACTCTGTTAAGCCTTTAAAGGCGTGTCATTGATACAGTTTTTTTTATAAACAAACCGTATATTACTATACAAAACCAAAAACTGTTTTATTCCGACAAAGACAGTGTACATGTACAAATATTCCT
The DNA here is from genome assembly GCF_049724085.1 of Artemia sp. Qi Xiang Cuo. Classification (NCBI taxonomy): domain Eukaryota; kingdom Metazoa; phylum Arthropoda; class Branchiopoda; order Anostraca; family Artemiidae; genus Artemia; species Artemia sp. Qi Xiang Cuo. The sequence continues at coordinate 2,161,579 of NW_028297441.1, forward strand.
GAAATCTTTGATAGGGTCAACTTGAGTCATTTTCACTACAAAATGTGAGCGTATATTCCACTCACTTCTATTCAAATACGCCAGCATCCTCCTACCCCTCTCCTACTCTTCTAGCCTGGGTTCAATTTAGTTTTGCAGAGTTTTTACTTACATTAGTACGCATCTGTTGAGCAAAAGAAAAAATTATAGAAATTCAACTCTAGCTACAACAGATTATCAGAATTCTAGCCTACAAATTTGACTTAAAAGGGGTTTTATCTTGAAAGAATTAGAAACATTTTCTTTCTTTAGAATTAAATTATCCCAGTTTTGAAGCCGACTATTTTTAACCGTTCTACTGGACATCTGAAGCCAAAATACAGTTTTCAATTAAAAAAAAAAAAATCTCTTGATGTGTTTTTCATCATTAATTTTGCTGCAGCATAACCGTGGAAATATACGAGACTAAAAAATTAGCATGCCAGCCTCGTGACCTGCTTAACATATTTTCAAAACCCAATTTTGTTAATTTTGGATTTAAAAACCCAAGCATTCGCATTTTTGCGGGTGGTATCCCAAGAAGGTGTGAATTATTAAATAAAAATTTTAAAATTCTAAAATTCTAAAATTACTTTTTCTTAAAATTGCATTTTGTAATTTTACTTTGTGTAATCTGTGAAATTTAAAAATTGCTCTTTTTCTTCTTTCGATATTTTTGGTTAATCCTTTTTGTCTGCGATTAAGCCTTAGTTTTGCTTGTTCAGCACAGTTCCTGAATTTCATTATAGATGCCGCTTTATAGGAAGAGATTTTGAGGTAGAAACAAATTGGTAAGAGATTTTTTAAAGCTAAATATAGGCTATTTCTGTATAGATGCGCATAGATTACTGTTGGCCTAATTGACATTATCTACATATCTAAACCATGGTTTCATCGTTGCATGGCTAATCAGATCTTTTTTAAAGTACTGCTCTCAAATCAGAGTTTAACAGGAAATCCCAGTTAGATTTAAACGTCAATTCAGCAATTAAAATTCTAAATTTTCGAGTTAATTTTCAAAAATCTGCGGGATTGTCAACTAAGAAGAAACCAATTCAATTGGTATCTGCGATGGCATAAGAGACGAAATTAGCTTAAATTTTTCATTTTCATCATAGAGTATTTGACTCAATATTTTACGTCATTTGACTGACATTATTTCTTTTTCACCTGGAGGGATGGTGTCCACTTGGAATAGTCTGAATGCTAATTTGGATACTTAGAACTGAAAGTCGAAACTCTATTTTGGTGTAAGCATTATTTATTTCTGCCTTTTTTTTTTTTTTCTGAAAGATTTTTTTGTACGAAAATGAAAACGTTTGTGTTGCATTTTGTGTTTAAAATCATATGAATAAGATGATTTAGACCTTTTTTGGCCTTACAGTTTAAAGTGCTGTTTGCTTCAATGCCACGCCATTACGTGCTAGAACACTTGAAATAGAGAAGCTTACTAGTACCCTTTTCACTATTAGAGATATTTTCTCCCAGAAAGAAACAAGATTACATGAATATAAAAACAGGATGGAATTTTTTTATCTAGACTATTTCTCTAGTTAAGAAAACGGCAAAATTGTGTGTGTCTCTTGTAAAAGATATTCACAAATACGTTTATATTTAGTTTTTATCTCCAGGGGGGAACATACTGAATCGGTTGTTGTAGAATAACTAAAAATATTGGATTACTGACTGTGGGACCGTTTTCTAGTGTAGCTGAACTGCAAAGGATTAGATTAGGAGATTAGAAAATTCTCATTGTAAAAATAAAACTTGAAAATAGTACATATTCTGGTGTAACAATAAATCATTAAAAACTTTTTTGCAACAAATCAAAAAGCACAACAAACAATAATATTGTTTTCTCCATTGGACGCTATATGCCAAACAATTTTTTCAGTTAAGCCCAGTTTTCATGTGGTGATTTACGGACATAATTGAAAACTAATCTCCTGTGAAAACATGAAAACACTCCTTTTCAACTCAGCCCATGCAAATCGCTGTCTCTATTAGCTGATTTGTTTTGTCTTTCCTCTAGAAAATGCCAAAAAGTATCTGCTTGAGGCTTAGTCGTAGTCATAGTCACCCAGTGTCGTTACTAGCCAAATTTTTTTTTTTTTTTGGGGGGGAGGAGGAGCAAGAGATTTTACCGACTGGCTGGTCATTTTACCGACTTTTTTTGTCAATAATTAGCATAATGTCCGTTTCGAATAAAATACGTAAGATCACTGCACGAGTCGGTAAAACAGCTGCATTCACCAACCGAGATTTAGATTTCGATACATATCATCTCACTTTTTATTGCTGATTATTTAACCAAATGGAAAGTTGTGTCACCATCTGTAAAATCACGGCAGGAGCTGTTAAGACTGCTGCGTTTACCGATCAAATTCGAAATTTCTGTAGATGACATGTCAGTATTTTCGTGGTCTTTATTGAACCGAACAAAGAATTGTAGCGTCGTTGGAAATATCGTGGTGTGAAGCGCCACGATTTTACTGACTTTTTTTCCGAGTGACCAAAAACAGTGGGGGGGGGGTGTCCCTCCCCCCTATACATGACGGCCCTGGTCCCATCTAGGCTCCAGGTTTCTCTGTTCGTGTAAAGCGTTGTCTCTTGGACCAAACCTTATCTGAGACTTCTTTATTCACACGAAGCCTGTATGAATGGACAAGTCTTTGGTAAGACTTGGTCCCACAGACAATGCTTCATGGGAACGGAGATGTCTATGTGTGACTATGACTAACCCTCGCCTAAATAGACTTTAATAGAAGAAGGGGTTGAGAACTTTTATAGGTTCTCTGTCTTGTTATTTGTCTTAAAGAGATATAAAAAAAGTGCAGTAAACGGATCTTAAAAAGCCCTGCCGTTAACCAGGGGTCACACTAATTTAGAAATTTAAGTCATGGTCTTATTTTCCACAGTTTAGTCTATTGCTTTGCCTTAATCTTTTTTCTAGGAAATAATAACAACCGGTAGTTGGCTGCTATAGTGCTTAACTCCCTTATTGCGACCATAATTTCAAAATTGAAAATTTATCAGGACTCCTGATTAAGAGCGAAATTTTGCAAAATCTTGCCTCTACTCTTTGTCTACCTCTATAGGTCTGCTTTATTAGTAAAGCTTTATTCGAGTTTGTTTCTCACTTTCTATGTTTTATTAAGGAATTATGCCTACTTTAGTCAATTAAAAAGGAATAGGCAGATTTTTATCGCTTTATTCGGGAATAATTCATTCCCTGTCCAACCAAGTTAAGGATGGATAAGGGAAGAAGCTATTCCTCAATAGAACAAAAAAATTTGCCTATTTCTCTATGTTTAACTAAATTTACCACCATTTATTAATAAAACATAGGTAGTGAGGAACAAAGCTTTCTTAAGAAAAGAGACCTTGTGATGATTTACTTATCGTCCGAACCACAGAAAAAAACAATATATGATGCGTATGTCTATTTGTCCTATCTTACAATGTTAATAAAAAGGTATCCATGGGCCTTTAAGCTATGTTTGATAACGTTGATGCGTTCTAGAAGCCTGAGAAACTGAGGATGGACGAGCAAAAGCACCAAATTTGTTGGTACATGCTACACACATTCTGTCTGTGGTCCGCTTGCTAATTTTTAGTGATTAGATGGCGTTATTTAGCAATAAATTTAAACATTTTCAGAAAAGGCGGGAAAAAGTTGGCTTTCCAGAGAAGTTTGTTCATTTTTATTTGGTATTCAAGAAAAAAGTAGGTTTGTGATGAGTCCCAATAGTAGGAATGTACTAAGCGCTTCACAAGAAGGAAAAGGAGACAAGCCATATACAGTTCTTGTTGAAGGAAATATAGGAAGTGGGAAAACATCCTTTCTAAATTACTTTTCTCAGTTCAAAGATGTTGAAACATTGGCAGAACCTGTTGACAAGTGGAGAAATTTTAAAGGATTTAATTTACTTGTAAGTTCTCTCAGACTTTTCTGCTGTTCTCCGTCCTGTTTTAGGCCCAATCCATGCCTAGGCTAATCAAAAGATTTTATGTTAGACTAGGGGCCTAGCCTATATATAGCCTAATCCTTTATGTGTTTTTGAGATGTCCCACAAGGAAAGATTTCTTGATCCCTGTCTTGGTAAAATTCTAGATTGGGGCATCTGTTGATCTTGGGAAGTATTTGCTTTAGCCTAGGTAGCCTTAATAAGACTCCCAGGAATGTAACCATAGTCTTAATAAACACTTGGAAGTTGTGTAGTACTTGTGCATTATACCCACTCTTTTATATATGTCCAACATTTATCAACTTACTTATCTGAGCACATGTGGTGGGTGAAAGTGAAGTGTGAAGGTAGAGATAATTTTACAGTGATTCTTGAAGACATAACAGTGTTCTGGGCACATAATTGGTTAAAGTTCTACAAAATCATATTATTGAGTTAGGAATAAAGTGAATACACCATTTGATGCCTTTTTTTATGCTGATTACAAATATAGGCTAATAAGCATTTCTATTGGAAATGAATTTCAGCCCCCCCCCCCTATATAGGCTATACCTAACCTAACCCTGAATTGGCCTATATGGGGGGGGGGGCTGGAATTCATTTCCGATAGAAATGCTTATTATATTTGTAATCAGCATAAAAAAGGCATTGAATGGTGTATTCACTTTAGTCCTAACTCAATAATATGATTTTGTAGAACTTTACCCATAATTGTAACATGTAATTATTGTAATTTTATTAATAGACCATTATAATCAGGTATCTGTCTTTATTATCCCCCCCCCCTATGTGCAAATATGTAGCCCAAATTTGTTTCTAAACTACTCTATATTCATCCTATTTTATTTCATCAGCAATAACCAAACTAGCAGTATATAAAAGAGTGGGTATAATGCATAAGTACCATTGTTTTAAAGTAGGGTTAAAAACCAGTAACCTATGTAATTGGGCAAAATTATCTAAAACTCAAACCCTCACATCTTGCTACCAAATAGGCTAGGAATTGAGAAGAATTGTATATATCAATGAATAGCAAAAAATTTAAGCTAGGCTATGCATCAATATGGTTATTATTAAAATTGTATAACATCAAGCTCTTGAAATTATTAGTTTATTGGCTTACCTAGAAGGACCTTTTTTTGAAAATACCAATTATCCTATTTTGATGTATATCCTTTCAGTGTTTCAGTTTTATTCATAGATTAACAGAAAGCTGATTTTCTTCTGATTCTTTAAATTTAACTTTTGTTGCTTGATATTTATTCTATAAATTGTCAAATATTAAATATAGGCCTATTTTTTTCTTTTCAATTGCTTGTAAAAAAAGAGAGCACATTTTTATTTTATTCCGACAAATTATCCCCCCCTGATAGCCCATGGAAAATCTAAAAACTGAAAATAAAACTCCATCAATGAAGTTCTTACATTGTATTATACAAGGAATTTTTATTAGGCTAATTAGATTATCATGATTCCTTCTATTATGACAAAATTTTAAAAATCATTTCAACTAATATTTTGGTAAATTACAAACTCAGTCACATAAGAGATAATTTGCCAACTAGAATGATAACAAGTTTAATATAAAAGCTAGAAGGTATGACTGCATTGATGTAACAAAGAAGTATGTTAATAGGGCTGCATATGGAACCATCAGTAAGGGGTGCGGTTGCATTTGCAAGTGAATCAATTAGTATCTCTGGAGAAGACATACAAAAAGGAATTGAGAATGCTCACCTTTTACTGTCTCAAATATGGAATCTTGTACATATTAATTATAGTTAAAAGAAACTGGGTGGATACAAATTAACCTGTGTCATTTCAACCACAAGCCTATTAGAGGTCATATGCATAGTACTGCAAAATAGGCTAGGCTATATAAATCTTTTTTACATTTACTTGCTAAATAAGTTAGATTGAACAGTAAGGAAAATATTGAATTTCAAATTTGATTTTTAAATCATAAAATAGTATGCACATACAGATTGTTTAAAGGGTGTATCAGTAATATCTTTAAAAATTGATTGGATTGGAAATTGAAAGTTCTAGTGCCCCTTTAAGAGTAAAAAGGGATTGGAGGATAACCAGCCCCCCCCCATGCCCACCAATTCCTAAAACACATTCAGTCAAAGTTTTGAGATAGCCATTTGGTTCAGTATAGTTGAAAAGTCTAGTAACTATGTCTTTTGGGATGTCAACCCCCTGCAATCATTTAATCCCTTATAATCTTGCTCTTATTCTCTCTCATAACCTGTAAGCCATTATAATCTTGGTTATAATTTTTTTTCAATACTATTAGAAACAGGAACACTAAGCTCAAAATAATGACTGTTTTTGCTAAACTAAAGATTTACATTACTCAGAAAAAAAACAGTGTTTTTTTCGAAAGCACTTATATATAATATACTATATCATACAGTATTTTTTTGTTTACTGTACAATTTTTGGTAAAGAGATAAAAAGGACATGTATTTGGAGAAATATAAAGTAAATGATGGATAACCACTTTTCTCTTGACATTTTTAAATACATTATAACAACAGTTTTGCTGGATGAAAATTACTGGCAAATTTCAATTCTAATGTAAAGTAGGTTAAGTTTCAGTTTATTTTAAAAATATGTACTGTATTCATCTGTTGGTTCTTCTTGATTTTAATGACGATTTTGATTATTCTACAAGTTTTATGCAAAAAGCTGTAAACTATAATGTCAAATTTTTTTTTAAAGGGGAATGAAATTTGTAATGTTTTAACAGCAAGAAATTCGCTTACTGTGACCATTAAAAGATCATATAGTACTCATTAGACTGGGTTTATTCAAAGACTTGCTTTTTGCATAGATTCAGATTTTTTTATATTTTTTTTTTGGTCCCCCTAGTGACAGATCAATATCAATTGCTTATTCAATTAGGGCCTTTAAATAAAATCATAAATTACTCAATCATTATCTTCAAGACATTTTTTTTTAGGTCTTCTGCTTTCTTTCTTTTTTTCATTTTTACAGAAATGAATTAAAAACGAATAGATATTTAATAAAAACACATTTTTTTTAAACAAAAGTAAAGGGCAAAGCTTGTAAACTTTGGAAATAGGTTTTTCTTGGTTAAAACCAATAATTAAAATTCTAAGTATATGTCAGAAATTCATATGTATAATCCTTCCCAAGGTCACTTGAACCCAGAATAACCCCACTATCTAAAATACAAACATTGTAAATTATCAACAATCAACAACCCCACTTCTTAGAATAAAGCAATAATATTTCCTATCTGGAAGAAACTCAATGGTCAACAACCCAACCCGAATTCTCTTTATCAGAAGTTTACAGTTCTGTCAAATGCCCAGATGTATCTGCAGATTGTGCTGAATATAAGTTACCAATTTAGATTATTTGAGTCAGTTAGAATTCTGTATCTGTCCTTGCCATATGTACATTCACTGTATTATATGTATAAATAAACATTTTATACTCTAAACATAATCTATGTGATGGTTAGAGGTTCTAGACATCCTCCACCGGTAGAACATTTTAAGTTTGCATGCAAGTAGGAAATCTGTTAGAAGTGTTAAATAAAGATTTTTCCTTGTTTTTAGAGCGTTGACTTAATTAATTTGTTTTACTAATATTTTTTTTCTCGTTTAAAATGAGCACAATTCCAATTTTAGATCTTTCAGATCCTGAATTTGACAAAGATATTGCTTCATCCTTTTTCAAAGAAATAAGAAGTAAAGGTTTAAATATCCCTTTGAATTTTGATTATTCAAGTCAGGATTATAATTCCACTTTAATCATAAAATTTTTGACTACTGTGGGTAATTTAATGGCCAAAGAAAATGCCACAGTAAGAAGTAATGTAAATATGGGGGATAATTCTGAGGATGATATAACAGATAAACCTATTGAGGATAAGAGCAAAAAGGAGAATTTGAATCAAAGAGTAATTGGATCAGTAATGAATCCCTTGGGAAATATTCCAGTGCTTGAAAATGTAAAATTTATAAAACCTTTTTTTTAGCCAATTGAGAAGGATAAAAAAATTGCTAGGGTGGTAAGACTCACAGGTGATAGATGCAGTACCGATTAGAGTAACAGGGCCATTACTTAATTTTTTTTGAGGATAGAGATTCCTCCAATATTATAAATTTAGAGGAACTTGAAAAGGAAATGACGCAGGCATATTTACCAGGAAATACAGCTGGAAAGAAATTCAAAGATTTAGCTGAATTGATGCAAACATCCAATGAAACAGTGTATCAGTTTTATAAGAGGGTGGAGATTGCCACAAAATCATATCGATCGGGGTATGGCGTATTACTAGGTTTTTCTGATTGTATAGACCTGGATTTTTTTATTGAAGGTTCGAGACTAAATATTAAGAGATATTTATTAGAACACCAGGATGATTATAATTCCCTCTCTGAAGCGTATAAGATAGCGCAACGTTTTGAAGCTATTGAAAATTCAATTGGTGAAGAAAGGCAGGATTTATTATCAGCAGCAGTAGATACTGAATTTTGTTGGACAGGACAGAAGGAAGGACTCCGTCAGAACTGGCCTGACGTAAAACGCAACCAGGGGAGGGGGATATATTTTAGTGCAGGAGATAGGGGTCAAAATAGTAACATAAGTAGAAATTTTTGGAAAAAAATAATTATAGGGAATCAGATTTGAGTAAAACCTTTTGTAATCTGTCCCCTTAAGATAAAAGTGTTATTCCCGCCAATAGACAATGTTACAACTGTCAGAGCTTCAATCATTTAGTGGCCGAGTGCCCGAGTGGAGTATGCAACAGTTGTGGGAAAAGGGGACATAGTGCCAAGTTTTGTTACAAGGGGATTTACAAGCATGAGAGGGGTGCCTGTTTTGTGTGTGGTAGTTTGGATCATAGGGCCTATGAATGTATGAATCGTTTTCAAGCTCAATCGTCTGGAGCCTCTTCTGTGAAGCCGGGAATGTTACAGGAAAACTAGTAGTGAAACGGGGGGGGGATTCATCAAAAACAAAGATAAGATATACCTTAAATAAGCTTCCATCTTTATTAAATCCAAATAAGGTATTAACATATGCCTTAATGTGCACTTAAATATTTTAAACACACTGTAGAGATACATAGCCATGTATGTGAACATGCATGGTTATTAAAATGAACATATAGTATAACAAACATTCACAATCATTTACTGGTTTTCTGGCCTATATTCACTTAACTTGTCACTTTAATTTTTGTCATATATTATGTTTATAATCTGTTCTGTTCACTTTTTGCCATAATTCTACATGTCTCTTATCTACCCTAGCCACTTGTTGATTTTGGTTAACTATTGTTCTTATTGCAAAAGCAAACATTTAGTCTTTCTTCCCATTGCCCTCATAATTAAACTTGAAATTTGTAATAGTCTATAACTTATGTAAAAAGTCATGATTGGTTCCCTGTTTTTCATTGTTTTCACATTAAGGCATATGTTAATACCTTATTTGGATTTAATAAAGATGGAAGCTTATTTAAGGTATATCTTATCTTTGTTTTTGATGAAATTGTTCTTATAACTTCCTACTGCAGGTTGGTTTTCTTTTTCTTGTCTTGTATAATTTGGCGGCTTCTTATTTGATTGTGTGCATGGTTATGTCTTCATCTGATTATCTTGGATGCTTGGTTTTGGTCTGCATACGTGTGACTTCTTTAGTCTGGTATATGATTCTTTTCCTGTTGATGATTCTTCTTCGTTGAGTTATTCTTCCGTTCTAAGTTTTCTACTAGATAGGGAACAACATCATTTTAACAGGTTCTCTTTATGATGACTGGGTGTATCTTGCTGTGATGATCAGCATGACTGGGAAATTTCAACAATGCATCTTCTCGGGTTTTTTCGGTGGTTGACGAATTATGACAAAGGTGTTACATTGATTATGACCAAGTTGGTATCTTTGTGACATGCCAGTTCCTATAACAAAAATTCTAGGCAGATTTGTGTTCAACAACATGTATTAAAGGAAATCTTTGAATATCTTAATAATTAAAGGTACAAGACACTAATAATATTACAAAAATACATAGTTACATATAGAGTGTGCAGCTTGTGAAATACAATGGTTACATATGTAAGGACTGTTCTCACCCCTTATTACATTACTGTGGTGGAATAGTTGCAAGGTTATATAAAAGCACAAGAGTATATTTTGAAGTTACACTAACAACAATTAATAATGGAGGTCTTCATTAACTAAGCTTTTGGTGCCTTTTTTATTGCTGATGTATGTTATTGAAACAGTACATTAACAATATTTATTTACAACAAGTTTTGGATATCAGAATTTACAAGAGAGGACCTCTCATCTCTCTTGTATTACATAATATCCCCTTAATTTGTGAGGCTTAGTTATTGTCAGGAGCTGATGGATTTAATTGATGCATTTCAATCTATTGTAAAACAACTGGTTTGCTGACGTCTCCCATGCGTGGGAAGACACCAAGAAAAAGTTATCGCACTTAATTGCAGTCTGCATCCGCAAAAAGGTTTTTGCGCAGAAATCGTTATCTGATACTCCCCCTAATTCCAATGTGAAAAAAAAATTCCAAGTGTGCAATACTTAAGACGTATGTTATGCTGTGCGCTATGCTTTGCATGTAAGCCATTACTCGTAGCTCTTTCGAAATTATAGGGTTTCTAAAAATGATACTTTTTTTAAAAGATACAATTTTTTTTTTTGCGCAAAGAAAATGGTTTTACTATGTCTTGCATATCTCGCTTCCCCCAGTAGATGATGCCCACATCATCAGATTAAAATATTATAGGTTAGAATTTATTTTTATAATTAAAACATTGTTCATTATTTTTATACACCCTGAGAGATTAATGTTTCATAAATTTCCGTTTTCGATTATATACCCTAGGTTATATTCACATATTTTAGCTTACTGTAAAGTCACTTAAATATTTCAAACACACTGTATACATACATAACCATGTATGTGACCATGCATGGTTATTAAAATGAACATATAGTATATCAAACATTCACAATCATTTACTGGTTTTCTGGCCTATATTCACTTAACTTGTCACTTTAATTTTTGTCATATATTATGTTTATAATCTGTTCTGTTCACTTTTTGCCATAATTCTACATGTCTCTTATCTACCCTAGCCACTTGTTGATTTTGGTTAACTATTGTTCTTATTGCAAAAGCAAACATTTAGTCTTTCTTCCCATTGCCCTCATAATTAAACTTGAAATTTGTAATAGTCTATAACTTATGTAAAAAGTCATGATTGGTTCCCTGTTTTTCATTGTTTTCACATTAAGGCATATGTTAATACCTTATTTGGATTTAATAAAGATGGAAGCTTATTTAAGGTATATCTTATCTTTGTTTTTGATGAATCCCCCCCCCGTTTCACTACTAGTTTTCCTGCAACATACCCGGCTTCACAGAGGAGGCTCCAGACGATTGAGTTTGAAAACGATTCATACATTCATAGGCCCTATGATCCAAACTACCACACACAAAACAGGCACCCCTCTCATGTTTGTAATTCCGCTTGTAACAAAACTTGGCAGTATGTCCCCTTTTCCCACAACTGTTGCATACCCTACTGGGGCACTTAGCCGCTAAATGATTGAAGCTCTGACAGTTATAACATTGTCTATTGGCGGGAACAACACTTTTACCCACTTTTATCTCGAGGGGACAGATCACCATCGGTTTTACTCAAATCTGAGTTCCTATAACTATTTTTTTCCCTAAAATTTCTACCTATGTTCTTATTCTGACCCCTACTTCCTGCACTAAAATATCTCCCCATCCCCTGATTACGTTTTACGTCAGGCCAGTTCCGACGGAGTCCTTCCTTCTGTTTTGTTCAACAAAATTCAGTATCTACGGCTGCTGATAATAAATCCTGCCTTTCTTCACCAATTGAATTTCCAATAGCTTCAAAACGTTGCGCTATCTTATACGCTTCAGAGAGGGAATTATAATCATCCTGGTGTTCTAATAAATATCTCTTAATATTTAGTCTCGAACCTTCAATAAAACAATCCAGGTCTATACAATCAGAAAAACCTAGTAATCCGCCATACCCTGATCGATATGATTTTGTGGCAATCTCCACCCTCTTATAAAACTGATACACTGTTTCATTGGATGTTTGCATCAATTCAGCTAAATCTTTGAATTTCTTTTCAGCTGTCTTTCTTGTTCAATATGGCTGCGTCACTTCCTCTTCCAGCTCCTCTAAATTAATAATATTTGAGGAATCTCTGTCCTCAAAAAAAATTAAGTAATGTCCCTGTTACTCTAATTAGTACTGCATTTATCACCTATGAGTCTGACCACCCCAGTAATGTTTTTATCCTTCTCAATTGCCTAAAAAAAAGGTTTTTTGAATTTTATATTTTCAAGCAGTGGAATATTTCCCAAGGGATTCATTACTGACCCAATTACTCTTTGATTCAAATTCTCCTTTTTGCTCTTATCCTCAATAGGTTTATCTGTTATATCATCCTCAGAATTATCCCCCATATTTACATTACTTCTTACTGTGGCATTTTCTTTGGCCATTAAATTACCCACAGTAGTCAAAAATTTTATGATTAAAGTGGAATTATAATCCTGACTTGAATAATCAAAATTCAAAGGGATATTTAAACCTTTACTTCTTATTTCTTTGAAAAAGGATGAAGCAATATCTTTGTCAAATTCAGGATCTGAAAGATCTAAAATTGGAATTGTGCTCATTTTAAACGAGAAAAAAATATTAGTAAAACAAATTAATTAAGTCAACGCTCTAAAAACAAGGAAAAATCTTTATTTAACACTTCTAACAGATTTCCTACTTGCATGCAAACTTAAAATGTTCTACCGGTGGAGGATGTCTAGAACCTCTAACCATCACATAGATTATGTTTAGAGTATAAAATGTTTATTTATACATATAATACAGTGAATGTACATATGGCAAGGACAGATACAGAATTCTAACTGACTCAAATAATCTAAATTGGTAACTTATATTCAGCACAATCTGCAGATACATCTGGGCATTTGACAGAACTGTAAACTTCTGATAAAGAGAATTCGGGTTGGGTTGTTGACCATTGAGTTTCTTCCAGATAGGAAATATTATTGCTTTATTCTAAGAAGTGGGGTTGTTGATTGTTGATAATTTACAATGTTTGTATTTTAGATAGTGGGGTTATTCTGGGTTCAAGTGACCTTGGGAAGGATTATACATATTAATTTCTGACATATACTTAGAATTTTAATTATTGGTTTTAACCAAGAAAAACCTATTTCCAAAGTTTACAAGCTTTGCCCTTTACTTTTGTTTAAAAAAAATGTGTTTTTATTAAATATCTATTTGTTTTTAACTAATTTCTGTAAAAATGAAAAATAACAAAGACAGAAGAGGAGCTAAAAAAATGTCTTGAAGATAATGATTGAGTAATTTACGATTTTATTTAAAGGCCCTAATTGAATAAGCAATTGATATTGATCTGTCACTAGGGGGACCAAAAAAAAATATAAAAAAATCTGAATCTATGCAAAAAGCAAGTCTTTGAATAAACCCAGTCTAATGAGTACTATATGATCTTTTAATGGTCACAGTAAGCGAATTTCTTGCTGTTAAAACATTACAAATTTCATTCCCCTTTAAAAAAAATTTGACATTATAGTTTACAGCTTTTTGCATAAAACTTGTAGAATAATCAAAATCGTCATTAAAATCAAGAAGAACCAACAGATGAATACAGTACATATTTTTAAAATAAACTGAAACTTAACCTACTTTACATTAGAATTGAAATTTGCCAGTAATTTTCATCCAGCAAAACTGTTGTTATAATGTATTTAAAAATGTCAAGAGAAAAGTGGTTATCCATCATTTACTTTATATTTCTCCAAATACATGTCCTTTTTATCTCTTTACCAAAAATTGTACAGTAAACAAAAAAATACTGTATGATATAGTATATTATATATAAGTGCTTTCGAAAAAAACACTGTTTTTTTTCTGAGTAATGTAAATCTTTAGTTTAGCAAAAACAGTCATTATTTTGAGCTTAGTGTTCCTGTTTCTAATAGTATTGAAAAAAAATTATAACCAAGATTATAATGGCTTACAGGTTATGAGAGAGAATAAGAGCAAGATTATAAGGGATTAAATGATTGCAGGGGGTTGACATCCCAAAAGACATAGTTACTAGACTTTTCAACTATACTGAACCAAATGGCTATCTCAAAACTTTGACTGAATGTGTTTTAGGAATTGGTGGGCATGGGGGGGGGCTGGTTATCCTCCAATCCCTTTTACTCTTAAAGGGGCACTAGAACTTTCAATTTCCAATCCAATCAATTTTTAAAGATATTACTGATACACCCTTTAAACAATCTGTATGTGCATACTATTTTATGATTTAAAAATCAAATTTGAAATTCAATATTTTCCTTACTGTTCAATCTAACTTATTTAGCAAGTAAATGTAAAAAAGATTTATATAGCCTAGCCTATTTTGCAGTACTATGCATATGACCTCTAATAGGCTTGTGGTTGAAATGACACAGGTTAATTTGTATCCACCCAGTTTCTTTTAACTATAATTAATATGTACAAGATTCCATATTTGAGACAGTAAAAGGTGAGCATTCTCAATTCCTTTTTGTATGTCTTCTCCAGAGATACTAATTGATTCACTTGCAAATGCAACCGCACCCCCATACTATGGTTCCATATGCAGCCCTATTAACATACTTCTTTGTTACATCAATGCAGTCATACCTTCTAGCTTTTATATTAAACTTGTTATCATTCTAGTTGGCAAATTATCTCTTATGTGACTGAGTTTGTAATTTACCAAAATATTAGTTGAAATGATTTTTAAAATTTTGTCATAATAGAAGGAATCATGATAATCTAATTAGCCTAATAAAAATTCCTTGTATAATACAATGTAAGAACTTCATTGATGGAGTTTTATTTTCAGTTTTAGATTTTCCATGGGCTATCAGGGGGGATAATTTGTCGGAATAAAATAAAAATGTGCTCTCTTTTTTTACAAGCAATTGAAAAAGAAAAAATAGGCCTATATTTAATATTTGACAATTTATAGAATAAATATCAAGCAAACAAAAGTTAAATTTAAAGAATCAGAAGAAAATCAGCTTTCTGTTAATCTATGAATAAAACTGAAACACTGAAAGGATATACATCAAAATAGGATAATTGGTATTTTCAAAAAAAGGTCCTTCTAGGTAAGCCAATAAACTAATAATTTCAAGAGCTTGATGTTATACAATTTTAATAATAACCATATTGATGCATAGCCTAGCTTAAATTTTTGCTATTCATTGATATATACAATTCTTCTCAATTCCTAGCCTATTTGGTAGCAAGATGTGAGGGTTTGAGTTTTAGATAAATTTTGCCCAATTACATAGGTTACTGGTTTTTAACCCTACTTTAAAACAATGGTACTTATGCATTATACCCACTCTTTTATATACTGCTAGTTTGGTTATTGCTGATGAAATAAAATAGGATGAATATAGAGTAGTTTAGAAACAAATTTGGGCATACATATTTGCACATAGGGGGGGGGATAATAAAGACAGATACCTGATTATAATGGTCTATTAATAAAATTACAATAATTACATGTTACAATTATGGGTAAAGTTCTAAAAAATCATATTGAGTTAGGACTAAAGTGAATACACCATTCAATGCCTTTTTTTTATGCTGATTACAAATATGATAAGCATTTCTATCGGAAATGAATTTCAGCCCCCCCCCCTTATATATGCCCATTCAGGGTTGGGTTAGGTATAGCCTATATAGAGGAGGCTGAAATTCATTTCAATAGAAATGCTTATTGTATATTTGTAATCAGCATAAAAAAAGGCATCAAATGATGTATTCACATTATTCCTAACTCAGTAATATGATTTATAGAACTTTAACCAATTACGTGCCCAGAACACTGTTATGTCTTCAAGAATCACTGTAAAATTATCTCTACCTTCACACTTCACTTTCACCCACCACATGTGCTCAGATAAGTAAGTTGATAAATGTTGGACATATATAAAAGAGTGGGTATAATGCACAAGTACTACACAACTTCCAAGTGTTTATTAAGACTATGGTTACATTCCTGGGAGTCTTATTAAGGCTACCTAGGCTAAAGCAAATACTTCCCAAGATCAACAGATGCCCCAATCTAGAATTCTGCCAAGACAGGGATCAAGAAATCTTTCCTTGTGGGACATCTCAAAAGCACATAAAGGATTAGGCTATATATAGGCCTAGGCCCCTAGTCTAACATAAAATCTTTGATTAGCCTAGGCATGGATTGGGCCTAAAACAGGACGGAGAACAGCAGAAAAGTCTGAGAGAACTTACAAGTAAATTAAATCCTTTAAAATTTCTCCACTTGTCAACAGGTTCTGCCAATGTTTCAACATCTTTGAACTGAGAAAAGTAATTTAGAAAGGATGTTTTCCCACTTCCTATATTTCCTTCAACAAGAACTGTATATGGCTTGTCTCCTTTTCCTTCTTGTGAAGCGCTTAGTACATTCCTACTATTGGGACTCATCAAAAACCTACTTTTTCTTGAATACCAAATAAAAATGAACAAGCTTCTCCGGAAAGCCAACTTTTTCCCGCCTTTTCTGAAAATGTTTAAATTTATTGCTAAATAACGCCATCTAATCACTAAAAATTAGCAAGCGGACCACAGACAGAATGTGTGTAGCATGTACCAACAAATTTGGTGCTTTTGCTCGTCCATCCTCAGTTTCTCAGGCTTCTAGAACGCATCAACGTTATCAAACATAGCTTAAAGGCCCATGGATACCTTTTTATTAACATTGTAAGATAGGACAAATAGACATACGCATCATATATTGTTTTTTTCTGTGGTTCGGACGATAAGTAAATCATCACAAGGTCTCTTTTCTTAGAAAGCTTTGTTCCTCACTACCTATGTTTTATTAATAAATGGTGGTAAATTTAGTTAAACATAAGAAATAGAGCAAATTTTTTGTTCTATTGAGGAATAGCTTCTTCCCTTATCCATCCTTAACTTGGTTGGACAGGGAATGAATTATTCCCGAATAAAGCGATAAAATCTGCCTATTCCTTTTTAATTGACTAAAGTAGGCATAATTCCTTAATAAAACATAGAAAGTGAGAAACAAACTCGAATAAAGCTTTACTAATAAAGCAGACCTATAGAGGTAGACAAAGAGTAGAGGCAAGATTTTGCAAAATTTCGCTCTTAATCAGAGTCCTGATAAATTTTCAATTTTGAAATTATGGTCGCAATAAGGGAGTTAAGCACTATAGCAGCCAACTACCGGTTGTTATTATTTCCTAGAAAAAGATTAAGGCAAAGCAATAGACTAAACTGTGGAAAATAAGACCATGACTTAAATTTCTAAATTAGTGTGACCCCTGGTTAACGGCAGGGCTTTTAAGATCCGTTTACTGCACTTTTTTATATCTCTTTAAGACAAATAACAAGACAGAGAACCTATAAAAGTTCTCAACCCCTTCTTCTATTAAAGTCTATTTAGGCGAGGGTTAGTCTATAGTCACACATAGACATCTCCGTTCCCATGAAGCATTGTCTGTGGGACCAAGTCTTACCAAAGACTTGTCCATTCATACAGGCTTCGTGTGAATAAAGAAGTCTCAGATAAGGTTTGGTCCAAGAGACAACGCTTTACACGAACAGAGAAACCTGGAGCCTAGATGGGACCAGGGCCGTCATGTATAGGGGGGAGGGACACCCCCCCCCACTGTTTTTGGTCACTCGGAAAAAAGTCAGTAAAATCGTGGCGCTTCACACCACGATATTTCCAACGACGCTACAATTCTTTGTTCGGTTCAATAAAGACCACGAAAATACTGACATGTCATCTACAGAAATTTCGAATT